>NC_064856.1:105182161-105462161 GCF_024139225.1 Suncus etruscus
AGACGCTTTGGCGTTAGTAGGAGGCGAGTGAAGAAGGCTGCTGAGGGGACAAGGAGGACGCAGGAGGCCGAGAGGAGGCGAGGGACACACACCAGGACGGAGGAGACATGGTGGCTTCGGGGCGAGTAGCGCAATGGGGGTGGCCAGGTTCCTGCCCTGCACCCCACTTGGGGTGGGGGTGGGGCCGCGGTGGAAACCATTTGGATCCCGAGGAGCAATGTGGATGAGCATGAGGTGGGATGGGGGTGTGTGTGAAATGCGAAGTGCAAGGCCTGTAGTCCCTCCCTTCCTCCCTCTCTGACACTCTGAGGACCACTCCAAGCCAGGGGGCTGAAGCATTTGGGGCCTTGCTGCAGTGGTATGGGGCCATGGCCAACCCTGGCTCTCCAGAAACATGAGATCTAGAGACTGCTCATTTTTTTGGGGGGAGCCTTGGACCCCAATCTGCCCTGGGGAACCTGCTGTATACAAACCCAGGAAGCAGCTGCCCACTTCTGGCCCTATCTGGGGCCATCAAGTCATCAAGCTGGGGTCATCAGCAGGGGTTACTAGGACAGAAAGGCTGGCCCTGAGTTTGGAGAAGAAAGGGTACTTGAACTCTGCCATGGGAGGGTACACTGCAAGCACCCAGGGGCCAGAGCATGGAGGCTCCTGGTGGTCAGTGGGTAGATATGGTGCTCAGCTGGGAGGTGAAAGGGGTATAGGAAGAAGAGCTGCATACAATGGACCCCAACCCTCTGCAGTGGTCGGTCACCCAAGGAACACCCCAGTGGCCATGAGTTTTCAGGAGGGGATGTAACCAGGTGGGAATGGTGGTGTCCACTCGGAAAGGCAGGTGGGCTGGGGAGGGGTGGCCGGGGCCTCCACCTCCCCATGTGCCTTTCCCAGGAAGGCAGGGTCCAAGAGCTGATGTCATGATCAGAAGGGATGGGCGTGTTAAAATATGGAGCGTGACCTTGGTGGCTAGGAGGTAAAAATAGGCAGGAGGGTGAGATGGAGCCAGCTAATTAACACATGGGTGATGGGAAATCTCGTTTCAGCTTGCGTCTGCGCCCTCACGCCCTCACGCTTCACGCCTGCCCTCCCTCCCACGAGGCCCTCGCAGTGGGATCTCAGGGGCCCAAGCCTGCCTGCCGCCCGCCCAGTCCCCGGGGAACAGGGGCCTGGAGGTGGCAGGATCTGAAACTCCTGGATCACAGGACCGACACTCAGAGAGGGTCACAACTACTGTCACCCCTGAGAGAAGAAACTGGCTCCTGTCCTCCCCTATCGATAGAGGGGCTTCTGGCTTTGTCCCACCAGGCATGGATGGGCAGGAAACGGTGGCTGGTTTCCTGAAGACACGCCCGGGCATAGCAAATCCATTGCCTGCCCGAACTCTTGGTCTGCCTTTCTCTACCCTGCCAGCGTCCCTGTTTGCAGAACAGGAGCTCAAAGATGGCATCCTGGCTGCGAGGGACCCTCTTGTATGAGCTTGTCCTCTAGGGGATGAGCCTGCTACCCCCACAGTATAATGTCATCCCAGGTCAAAGAGAGGAGACACCAGACCACAGCCTGAGAATTCCTGTGTGTGATGTCTCTCGAACTCTGCGATGCTCATTGGTCCCCCATCTGCTCTTGGAAATGAGTTTTGGGGAGACCGCTGAGGCCACGGGCATATAAATGACCAGTCTCTGCATGGGGGTGGGCAATGGCCTTGCATATGTGAGGCCCTAAGTTCTGCCTGCAGCACAAAATAGTGCTAGGAATAGTAACAGGGCTGGGGACCAGAGAGATACTATGGCTGGCAGGACGTTTGCCTTGCACAGGGCCGACCCAGGTTCATCCCTGGGATTCCGTATGGCTCCCTGTAGGCCACCAGAAGTGATTCCTGAGCGCAGGGCCAGGAACAACCTCTGAGCACTGTTGGGTGTGGCCCAAAGACCATGAAAAATAAATAACAAGGCCGAGAGATAGGATGGTGGGGAAGGCGCTTGCCTTGCACGCAGCCAACCCCAGTTCAATCCCCAGCACTGTGTCAGGTCTCCCCAACACCACCAGGGGTCACTCCTGAGCACAGAGGCAGGAGTAGCTCCTGAGCACTGCCAGATGTGATCCAGACTCCCGCTTCATATGTCCTGTCTGGTCTTCACCAGGCCCTGATAGTTCCCTGGATATGTAGCATCTGCTGGCCCCTCACCAAACCCCCTCCTCCTGGGGTCTCAGGCTGCCTTTTAGGGTCTCCCCAGCCACCAGGCTCCTCCCGAACCCCAATCTCCCTGCCTCCTCTTGAAGAAATAGCTGTATCACCCGCCAGCCCACGACCACCTCCCCACCCTCACTCACCCCAGGACCTCCAGACGAGCGGGAGGTTGTGGTGGCAGGGATGAGGGAGAATGGGCTAGTGCCCGCTTCCCTAACATCCCCCCCGCACACCAACCCCCCAGAGAAACAGGGATTTCTGGGTCGGGAGGGGCCGAGATGGAAGATGAGGAGGCAAGCAGGGAGATGGGACAGAGGCGGGCTTGCTCCGGGCCAGCCCCACGAGCAGGCTTGATCCACAAATGGTCCCAGGATGGCCATCGGGTGCCTTATACCCGACGGACACCACCCACCGTGGTGGCCGTGTGCCAGGGCACTGGGCCGGCGAGGACGCTGTCCGGCCCCTGCAGCCTGGTCCAGCAGCCGGGCAGGGAGCCCCCGGCTGGCCTCTCCGAGCCTCCTTCTCCTTCTCCTTCGTCGCTGCCGCCACTGCAGCACCGCCACTGCCGGCTCTCGCCTGCGCTCGTACCTCTTGTCCCCCTGAGCTGGGTTCTGCTGGGTTCCTGGGTTTTGTAGGTCAGGGATATTGGCAAAATCATCCTGCTCCGAAAGCCCTAAGACCAAGGATAGCACCACCATCCGGCCTTCCCTGCCCCGCGGCCGGCCGCCCACCAGCCGGGGTGAGACAGGCCCCAGGGGCAGAGAGGCAGGAGGGGAAGGAGGGAGAGACAGAGACACAGAGACAAAGAGAGAGAAGAAAACAGCGTAAGAATCTCGGCCTGCAGGAGAGAAACCGAAGCTCAGCACTGTTAACAGGTGGAGAGCAGAGGAAGAGGGAGGGGGGAGTGTGGGTGTCTCTCCCCTGCCTAGTGTAAGGGGTGGGGGGCAGAGCGAGAGTCCCAGGAGGGAACGGTGGGCATCTGTGTGCAAATGTCTGTGCTCATGGGAAAGGCCAGGGACACAAGGCCAGGACTGGAGACCTAGGGTGTCTCTTGGGCTGACTTGCAGTCCCCTGCCCCCGCCCTGCAGAAGGGGTTCTTGCTTAAGGTCTGCATGGGCGGATGTGGATCTTAGAAGGACTGCTGGGGCTTCCTATGTTCTCATGGGGGAACCTGTGTGCTGGTGACCTCTGAGCAGTTCAGGAATATCCAGATGTCCTCAAAGCTCAAGACCTCAGGACCTGGGTGCATCCAAGGAGGAAGAGGGATGGATTCTCTTTGGGCTCGCATATGCCAACCCTTGTGACTCTTCAGGTCCCCCCTTCCTAAAGCCCACTGAGGCATCTTTTCTTGGAAGAGGCTCAAAAGGACTCAGTGGAGAGAGAGGAAGTGCAGGAAGGCAGCGAGGTCCATGGTGTGGGAGGCTGGGCTAATAGAAGTGGAGGCATCCTGCTGGCTGGACTATTCTGGGGGCAGACTGGAAGGATCCTGGAGATCTCTGAAGCTAACATGTGATGCATTGTGGATCCTTTCCAGCAGGTCGTGATCTCCTGCTTCCTAGGACAGTCAGGAGTTGGCCGTCCCAAAGTTCAGGGCCTCTTGTCCAGCACTGGCTCTCCCCTTCCAGTTGGGCGAAAACACAGAACTGAGTGACTGGGATAGGCAGGAGAGCAGGCCATGAGAAGAAGCAGAAAAGAAGCATGACGGAATGTTCCAGAGGCAGGAGATCTAGGAAGACCATCACTTGGGTCACCGAGTAGGAAAATCCAGTTGAAGGTGGGCTATGGCTGCTTCTGGCCTGAACACACAAGGAGGGTCCGGAAGAGGAAGAGGCGGAGCTGCTGGCCTCATTCATTTGGGCATTTTTGCTGGGCGTGGTCTGTCTTGGCCAGCGGTCGGCAACCCGAGGCTCCAGAGCCGCATGTGGCTCTTTTGACATTTTGCCATGGCTCCAACAGCAGGACCGATGGGGTGGGGGAAGCGATATCACTTAAATATTTTAATTGTTCATTAATTTGCACAAATATATGTTTTACATTGTTAAGTGAAAAAGTTCTTCTTTTATTCAGCTAGATAACTGCATGATCCTGTAGATAGCATTAAAATAGGAAACAATGTATGCCTTGCTATCTTTGTTTTAAATGTTGTGATGGTTTTGCGGCTCCCAAGTTTTATTTTCCCTTCGGAAACAAGTCCAAATGGCTCTTTATGTCTTAAAGGTTGCCGACCCCTGGTCTTGGCCGTGGGCTACCTGTGGTGCTGGCATTTGACTTGGGGGTACCAATCCCCCTTTTCCTTCAGGGCCCGTCCTCCTGGCCTGTGTCCCCTTCCTACCGGCACTGTTGAAGAGTTGGGAAAATTCCATCTGGCTGCTCAGGAGCTGGTTGGTGGAGCTGGGGGAAGGCGAACCCAAGGAAAACAACATGTTTTTCCTGGTTAATGCATTTTTTTTCAGCTCCTCTTTTCTTTGCGCTGCTTAAAAAGCACACACAAAAGAACTGGCTGGTCTGCATAAAGCTCAAAGTTGTCATTCTCTTCACATTCTCAGGCCACAGGGGGTGAAGATGAGGGAGTCAGGGTGATGGTGTTGGGGGAGTGACCCCCCACAGAGCTGCCACCTCCCCAGGAAGAGGCAGAGGAGTCACACAGGGCCAGGTTGGACCCTTCACTATGGTTTTCTACTTGTGTGACCAGCGCCCGAGCCTTGGGCCGAGGGGAGTGGGACCAGAGTCAGTGGCCCAGAAAGGCTTATTCAGTTTTCAGGGGCAACAAAGACCTAGTGCTTTCCGTGGGGCCTATGAGATTATTGTCTGGTTATTGACAGAAAAGCTGGTCTGAACCCTGATGGGAGGGACCCCAAATGAAGATAGCGCATGTGCCTAGGAACTCTGGAGGTGGCCTGCTAGGCCCACGAGGGAAAGCAGTGTGACAGAGTAGGGTAAACTTGATCCATGTTCATTTACTCAGGTGAATTCTGAGGTCCCATGGGGAAATTTGGGGTGGTCCTGCCCATGAAAACACTCATGTGGCAGATCTTCCCAGGTCAAGTTCGCAGGGGCCACTTCTCTCAGGCACCTATCCCTAGACCAATGTCCCTCTTGACCCAGGGAGGACTCTGGCCAGTCTCCCCCAAAGCAACTCTCTTGCCTGCAAAGTTCTTCCTCTTGCCAGCGATCAAGCTTGGGTCCTCCCCTTCCTCTCCCAGCCTCATGCTGCTCAATGCTGGGGGTGGGAGTGGGGGCAGCTGATGGGGGACCCCCCCAGAGCCTGGAAGGAAGGTCGAGTTAAGCCAAAGGAGGCAGTGCTGTCCGGGCTGGCTGCCCAAGGCTTCGTGAGGACAGCCAGGGAAGGGGGCCTGGCCCACCTCTTGGTTGGGGACAGGTGGAGGCTGAGCTCAGTGATCCCCACACTGGTGGTCTGTCAGGAAGTGTCTGACTCAAGGGTCTTGAATAAAGCTCTGGAGGGGCCACCCAGGTCTCTTCAGGGGACAGGCCACTGGAGCTGGAGGACAGGAATCTGGCGAAGGTCGTGAGGACAGGGGACAGGGAGGGAGGAGGAAGTGCAGGAGAAAAGGGAGCAGAGTTGGATTACAGAGGAGCAGGGAGGATGGAGGTCTCATTGTCTCCTTTCTGTACTAACTGTCCAGGGGGGGGGGAACTCTTGAGCTCTAAGATGCCCAGATAGGGGCCTAGTGGGGTCAGGAAAAGAGGGCTGGGCTGCAAATCCTTTTATAGGGGGGGCCTCGAGGGGCCCCCCTGACTCTTGGCACCCTGCCCAGGAGATAGCCGATAGGTGGGGGAGGGAAGAAGCTGGGGTAGGGAGGTGGGATGGTGGGGAGACTCCAGGGGGGGACTTACAGGAAGGATTTCATGTCCAAGCCTCGGTTTCGAATCTGCCCCACCACGTGGTCCCAGCTGCCCGGGTTGGAGCGGCTGCGGCCGCCGCCGGCCGGCCGGTACTTGGAGCCAGCCGAGGTGACCGGTCGGGCCTGGCCCCGGCCAGAGGAGGCCCGGGGGTTGGGGCTGGGAGCCGCGGCCGCGTGGGCCTGCAGCTGGCCCAGACTCTGGCTGGTGGTGGGCTGGCAGGGCGGCCGGGCCCGCTGGTGCTGGCTCAGCGGTTGTTGCAGGCTCTGTTGCCGGATCAGGGTGTGAGGCCGTTGGCATTTCGGCTCTCCGGTGGAGCAGGGGATAGACTCAAGGGTAGTGGCCGTGGACAGGGTGGAGTCCTCGAAACTTGGGGCGGGTGGAGGAGAGGAGAGAAAGGAGAAGCAGGTGAAGGGACCCCATGGAGGAGGAGGCCCCAGGTGGGGCACACTCTGCCGGCCCTTGTGGGAGGGTATGGGGGGCCTCCATCGGAGCCACAGGCCAGAGGTCACTGCCACCACCAGCCCACCCGAGACAACCCCTCCCCTGTCATGTGGGACCACCCGGACCACCCTTGGGGCTCTGGAGGCTGAGTGTGGGTGGGGGTATGTGAAGACACAGGCCTGTGGGGGGGCAGTGCCTGCATTTAAGTGTCACTGGCCTACAGGGACATTTGAAAATCCAGGCCAGGGCCAAGCTGGCCGAGAAAAGGGGGGGGGGATTTACGGGAAGCCGGGGACTCTTAGGCTTTGTTCATGGAGGTGACAGGGGTCCCCGGACTCTCAAACCTCTGCCCTGGGCCAGACCTTTGTATTCCTGGCCCCTGCTTCGTTGTCCTCTCCTGGTACTTCCGGGAGGAGTCCCGGTCCGAGGAGGGAACATGGAAGGAGCAGGAGTCTGGGGTGGTGGTGGGGGAGACCCAGTACCACTTGTCTGGTCACTTGGCCAGGGTCCTGCTGGAGAACAGGCTGACCATTGGGGTCTCTGGACACTGGACAAGGGTTGCCCGGCTGCTGGGCACACAGTGGCCTCATAGAATGCCAGGTGGGGCCAGGAAGCAGGACTTGACTCAACAGAGGCAGCATGGGGTGAGAGGCCGGGTTGGGGGGCATAGGGTACAGGCCTGTCTCTGCTGCACCTCAATTGTGGGAGACCCCAGCACACAGGCTTCCTCCTGTTCCTTCAAAGGGGTCCTGGCCTGGCCTTGTCAACTGGCACAGGCCTATCCTGAGGGTCCAGGAAGGCTGTGCCCTGGGGCCTCACCTCTGGGAGGTGGTGGCAACCTCAGGAGAGAAAGGCAAGAGGTAATAGAGACCCCACTTCCAGGAGGGGCAAAACCTCAGGGGTCCCGTTCCCTCTACCCCAGTACCTTCCCAGCGTCTCCTCAGTCCATAGTTTGGGACAGGCTGGCCCACGAGGGGCAGGAACAGCAGAGAGTGAAGGGGCAGAGCTTGAGGTGACCCCAGTGGGCACCACCCATCAGGGCCACAGGCACTGCCCACACCACCGCACTAGACCCCTGAGAATGCCCCGGGACCAAAGGGTAACAGTTAGGCTGCCCCTGTGGGCAGAGAGAAAGAGGAGAGAGAGAGAGGGGGAGAGATAAAGAGAAAGAGAAAGAGAGAGAAAGAGAGAAAGAGTGTGCAAAAGAGAGAACAAGAGAAAGAGGATAGAGAATGAGAGAGGAAAAGCAAAACATGGGTGTTGGAGGAGAGCAGCCTTGCCTGGCTCGGGCCTGGAGTGGGGGCTGCCAGCAGGCCAGGTGGGCCCAGAGGTCCCTGAGGGCAGCTGGGGGGTGGGACAGGAGGGACAGCACTGGGCAGCTGCCTCCTCCTCACTGACCTCATTCTAGTTTCCTGTCACATCCCAAATTAGTCCAATTTACCTCTCAAGTCACAGGGATCTAAAATTGGTTCTTCCAGCCCTGGAACCAGCAGAGGGTAGGGCGGCCTGAGCCATTCTAGGGTCTTGTTGGGTTAATGCAAAGAGGACACTGGGCTTGAGGCTTCCCTAGCGAACCCTCCTGAGGGCCCATTTGGGGCCTCTGTCTCCTCAGGCTCACTAGCCTCAAGAGTCTTCAACCCAAGGGTCCAGATGGGCCTCACTGCTGGACAGAACCAGGAGTGGCCACCTTGAGATAACAGGACAGCCCAGAGGCTCAAGAAGGCTCAGTCAGGACTGTGGCCCTGGGGACACACAGCTCTGCTCACAGAAAAACAAAGCAGGCACTGATGAGAGGCCCAGTGTTCCCAGGGGTGGCAATGATCAAAGGTCAGAGCACCCACATCCCAGAAGGGACTCACCTGTGGGGAAAGAGAATGTTCTAGAAGCCAAAGGGAGCATAAAGCTGCTCCTGGGTAGGGAAGGCACATTCTCTGAGGACAGGGCCCAACTCTATGGCCATTGTCCAATAGGACTGGCTGTTGGTAGGCTTGTCAGCGATTCAGGGAAACAGGTCCTTCTGTACCACTCTGGTCAGAAAGGAGTGACTAGCTAGGGTGCAATGATCCAACCCTCAAATCACACTCAATTCCATGGGGATGACTGAGGTGAGGATGGGCTAGCAAGCCAACAAGCCACTCATGATGGGGCTGGGGGAACAGATGGCAGCATGGTGCAAACTAAAGGAAGTTGATTGATGGAGGCCAACAGACCAGCTTCAACTCTGGTCTAGAGCCACCTGCTGGCGGGAGGAGGGAAGGAGCATGGCAGTCTGAGTCTAGATGCCCAGGGCCAGCTCCCCTAACTGGGGAGTGTTCAGTGACTGTGCCTCTCTCTCCACCTGCTGAGATGGGGCGGCCAACCTGAGAGGATGGGATGAGCCTGGACGGCAAAGGAGCTGCCCGGCGGGGAGCAGAAAATGGAATGACCTGGTTGGCGGGCAGAGAGAGAGAGAGAAAGAGACGTGGCACTGTGTGGCGGTGGTAGCTAGCCATGGTGGCTGAGTTGGCTGTGCCCACGAGGCTGGGACGATGACAGTCTTGTGAAGGCATGGAATGATCCAGAGGGCCGAGGATGGCACCTCTGGGTGGGTGGGTGGGCAGCAGCGGGCATGCCAGGGGTCCCGCTGCTGTGTGCCCTTGGTGAGGTGGACAGGCCTGAGCTGGTCGCGGCCCCTGGGGGGCCATCACTCACTTGGACAAGTTGAGCTTCCCCGCGGCCAGGTGGCTCTGCACCGTCCGCCAGCGGCCTCTCCCCGCTTTGCCACCACCGCTGCCCGGCTCGCTGGCGGTGTCCTCTCCGCGTGGCGGCGCTGGCACCGGCTTCTCCCCCAGCCGGCCTTCCCGCTCCACCGCCAGCCCCGCTGCAGCCGCCACCTTGGCACTCGACAAGAGCGAGCCACTGGAGGGGGCAGAGGGGCAGCCCGGCCAGGGGGGCGCCCCAAGGGGGTTTGGGGGGTGGCGGTGGGGGAGAGAGGGCAGGCCACACAAGGGGGTGGGTGGGTTGGGGGAGAGGAGGAGAAGGAGGAGAACAAACAACAGATAAAAGGAAGAGAGAGACAGTGAAAGGAGGAGGAGAGACAGACAGACAAGAGACAGAGACAGAGACAGAGACAGAGAGAGAGAAAGAGAGAGACATCAGCACTGCAAATGGCTTAAACAGCGGAGCCTGCGGAGAGGAGAGAGGAGGGTGCAGGGAAGGGGCTTGAAGGGGGGCTGGAGGGCAACGCACCACGACAACGGAGGGGGGTCCCCTCCCCACCGCCTGGGGCAGGGGCGGCGGGGTGGGGGGGAGGGCAGCCGCCTCCAACTCTATCCCACAGGACAACGAAGGGTTAACGACGGAGGAAGAGCGAGCGGGCTTGTCCAGGCCGGGAGCAGCCCCCGGGCAGGGAGAAAGAGAAAGCCGAGTTAGTTAGAGAGTTCGAGTCCATTCACCACTGCCACCACCACCACCGATCACCAACACCACCACCAGCGTAAGAACTAGGGTGGCCGCACACAGCAGGGAAAAGGAGCGAGCGAGGGACCAAAAAACGGGCAACCCCATCCTGACTGCACAGCGTGGGGCTGGGGGTGCAGGGGAAAGAAGGGGATCCCCCAAGTGGTGTTCCTAAAAGTGGCTGGTCATGGGGAGGGGAGGGTGCCGGGCAGGAGGGGTTGCTCGTCTCCATGGTCAGCCTGGCCCCATGGGGTACATGGTTGGGGGAAGTGGGGAGGGGGCAGAGGAGCAGGAAGAGGAGGAAGAGGAGGAGAAGTGGGGGCGCAGGGGGAGAAGGAGGGGCGTGCGCAGGTACTCGGAACAGAGGATCAAACCAGGTAAAGTCACTCACTTGAGGGACAGTCGTGGGTCGCCATAAGGGGCGTAGGGTGAAATGTTTAGAATAAACTCCTTGGGAGGGTAGGAACTCCATTTCTGTTGCACTGTGCTCTCATTGTTATTCCAAAAGTCTCTGTCTAGGTCGCTGGAGGGGCAGAGAGAGAGGGGAGAAAAACTGGGAGATACAGAAGACACCAGAGCTGCAAGTCCTGGGGGTGGGGGGCACAGAGAGGGACTGGGGCCCAGGCACGTGAGGGCGAGGGCAAGGGCGAGCCGGGATCTGCTCCTGTGGAAGGAAGAGTGTGGGGGGCAGCGGGGTGGCCCATGCTGGGCCCAGGCATGCACACGTACACGCGGGCACACACATGCACACTTGTGGCCATTCGGTCAGCCTGGCGGACCAGAGCCTGGGAGCTGGTAGGAGAAAGAAAGATGGTGAGAGGAGGTGCTGGGATGCTGGGGCATGAGAGTAGGGTGCTGGCTTCTGGCTGTAAAGAGCTGAAAGCGGGGCCAGGCCCAGCTCCCCAGTCTAGGCTGGGTCATCAGCTCCCCAAGTTGATCGCAGGTAGACACCCCAGTCCTGGAAAACTTAAAGCACCTCCCTGTTTGTCCACCCCACTGGGCTGCTCTTGGGACATGCCCAGCTATCCACCTGTCTCTCTCTTCTGGCCCTGGCAGCCCATCCTCCCTAAGTCCCATCTAGGTTTTCTGTTCCCCTCCAGAAAGCAGGAGGTGCAGACTAGAACCCGGCAGGAATTGAGCTGGGTCGAAGCACTTGTGCTCCCTGCAATGACAGCCATCGTGTCAGCCCCAGAAAAGGGAAATTTTCCAGCTCTCTGACTTGGGCTCCTCGTTTTTTGTTTTTTTTTTTTTAATATAATTTTTATTTTGATCATAGTGGCTTACATATTGTTGACAATAATATTTTAGGTACATATTTACATAAAATCAGGGGGGATTCCCATCACCAAATTATTTGTTTGTTTTTGGTGTTTGGGTCACACTGGCAGTGCTCAGAGGTTACTCCTGGCTCTGCACTCAGAAATTACCCCTGGTAGGCACAGGGGTGCCTTATGGGATGCCGGATTTGAACCACTGTCCTTCCTGAATTGGCTCCAACCTCAATTGGGCTCCTAGTAATCTCCATTCTGGGGCACATGTGGACAGGCCTAGCATTGGGGGTGGGTGGGGATGGGGTGGGGGGTGGAGTCTAGCAACTGGGGGTGAAGCCTAATACCTGGGGTGAAGCCTAGCTTCTAGGGGTGAAGCCTAGTTTCTGGGGGTGAAGTCTACTTTCTGGGCTGAATCCTACCCTATGGGAATAGAGTGAGGAGCGCACCTTGTGGAAGTGGGGGCTGTGGGAAAGGCAGATCCAATCTGGACCCTTGATACCTGTGGTGAGACCTCTGCTGGTCCTGGAGGGGCCCTTGAGCCCCATGTTCCCTTGTCCCTACTCCCTATCTTTTGCTCTGTATCATGCTGCACTGGAAAAGCAGAGTTGCTAGAAGCCCAGAGAATGGGGGTGTTCCATGGAGGCAGCTGAAGCTTTACCCAAAAGGTTAGAAAGCCTGGGGACCCAAGACGAGGGGTACCCCTCCCAATTGAATTGGGAACACTGAGAGGGGGAGGTGGACCCTGGGTCCATAGAACATTCTAGAAGGGTATCCGCTTGCACTAGGAGTCTAAGGAAGAAAACCCTGGAGCAGTGTTGTGGGCCAGCTTTAAGTGCCACAGTGCCAGGGGAGGGGACCCCATCGAGAGCAGGTCCTCAGAGGGTTAAGCGAAGGAGTAGGGGCTGCCAGGTATGCAGACTTGGGGACTAAGGATGAAAAGACAGAGAAACTAGGTGCCCCCAAGGGCCTCTGACCCTTCCCAGCAGGTTCTGGGTGCTGCCCTTAGTCCCAGCCATGAGCCAGCAATGGTAGTGGGAGTTGGGGGAACCCTAGCAGTGGGAGAGGCTTAAGGTATACTCAGAGGACAGGGCCTTGTTTTCTGATGGCCCTCACATAGTCTACGGTCCTAGAGGAGCTGCCAGATAGCATTGCGGAGGGTGTCTACCCTAAAATCCAGGACACCCCCTCTCCATTTACTTGACTAAGAAACCATGCCAGCTGCCCTTCACTGCTAGACCTGTTGAGCCTTTCCCGGGTCAGTAAATCCCAAAGGGCCAGAGATTAGCGCTTCCCAATCACAGTGCTCAGAACGCCCTGGATTCCCAGAACAATTAGTGGTCATTGATCGGAGGGAAGGGCGGAAAGGGGGGGGCATGCCCAGAGGAACCCAGTTTGGGAAGCACTGTGGAACTGAGGCCTAGGCAGGCCGGCCCGCTAGAGGAGTCCTCTACACTCTGGCAGAATGGACAGGGGTGAATGAACCCTATTCCTGCCAGCCTCAGACACTGGGTCTTGTAGTAGGGCCTGGGGGCAGCTGGGACAGGTTCTGCAGGGCCCTATAAGAGGCCTCTCTGTCCCCTCACTTATCCTTGAGTATCCCCATGGGCACTGTCTGTGTCCACATAGCCCACGGTCACTCCTTCCCTGGTTGGGGATCCCATCTTTGGATCCTTGTCAGGAGTCCTGCCCTCCCTTCTCCCTTGTCCTGAGGGTCCCTCATGTCTCACTCCTCCTGCCTGTAGAAAGTCTGAGCCTGGGCTCTGTCCCCTGGGCCACCCTCCCAGGTTCCCTAAGACAGCCCGGCCCTCCCTCCCAGCCTCCTCGCCACCCCCAGCCTCATTTGCTCGTCCCCCAGACACACTCACAGCATCTGTGCAGGCCCCCATGGGAGCAGAGCAGATGTAGTATTCGGGGAGGGATGGGGGTACAGAGGAGATGGGGAGGGGACTGGAAGGAAGATGGCACAGGGTGAGTAGGAAGGAGGGGCTGGACAGGGAGGAGGCCCAGGTAGGGCTTTGAGCAGAAGGAGGCGTCCGTGAGCCAGGGACCATGGTGGTGACCCTCGTTGGCACTGAGAGGTCCTGCCCACCTCAGCCTGGCCACCCCACCCAGAATGTCAGTTGTATATGTGAGTGTTGTGACCATGTGGGTGTGTAACAGTGTGTGTGTGAATTGTGAGAGTGTGTGAATTGTATATGTGAAAGTGTGAGTTTGTGTGAATGTTTGAATGAGTGTATGTATGGTAGTGTGTTGAGTGTGTGAGTAAATACGTGAGTAAATGTGTACGTGAGTACATGAGTGTTTGTATCTGTGAATGTGTATTTGAGGGGTGAGAGTGGGTCTGTCAGCTCCCAAGAAAGGTCAGAGAAGTGCTGGGTACAGGGATGTAATACTAGGCAAAAACTGGGGGGCTGTCAGGAATAAGTGGTAGAACTGGGGGCTGGGCAGATACAGGCAGAGACTGGGGACTATGCAGTAATATGTAGTATGAATTGGGATGCTGGTAGTCTCTGGTGAGGCCTGGGCGGGAACATGCGATGGGTTTGGGGGTCCTGGCAGTGAGAGGAAGAAATTTTGGACCAGAACACTGAAGTGGAGGGGGGGGCTGGTGGAAAGTAACCTGAGTGGGGGTGGGGGAGACACCTTTGAGGAGGACAGGGAGCCCAGAGAGGGTGTAGGGGGGGGTCTGTGCTTGTAACTTGAGGGTCCCTGGAGGAGGTAAACCAGAGCTGAAGCCGAAGCAGAAAATCCTGCTCTGGGCCATGAGGGGCTAATGGGCAGAGTCCTGGGTCAGTGCCAGACCAGCACTGGAGAGGGAGGGGGTGGGCGCCCTCACACAGACTGTCTGCGCACCCCACTCTCGACGCCCGACACCTACTTGATGGCCTTCTTCTCGCTTCGTCCACGGCCCGAATCTGGGGTGCTCACAGTTTCCAGAGAGTTCTTGTAGCGTTTGCCCTGTGGGGTCAGGGGGGCCAGGTCATCAGGGGAGACAGCTCTACCCCACCTGGTTAACTATGGGGTGCTCCCTGGACCCACTCCCACTTCCCTGACCTGCCCTGCACTTCCTCCCTGTCCACCGGAACCAGCCCTGCCTGTCTGCCCGTCTCCTGGGGCTCTGGCCTGACTCCCAGAAACACAGATCCTTTTGCCCGGACACAGGACTCGCAAGCACCCGGCCACGTCACCAGGTCCACGTCACCGCCCCCAGATGGTGGGGGTGGCATCCTGCAGGGCAAGGTTGGCAGTGCCAATGACGTGGGCAGCGGGGGCGGGGAGAGGGCCCTGAGCTCAGAGCTGCAGGGACTGGTTGGTCAGTGGCTGGCTAGGGCTCCCCAGTCAGAGGCAGCTTTCAAAGATATCGCCTGTACTCCTGGGCAGTGGCAAGCCCCAGTTACTCTGCAGATGTGCCCAAGGAGGGAAGGACCAGACAGACACACAGACAGACACACAGACAGACAGACTGGCGGGCAGGCGGGTGCTGGCTCCTGAGCTGAGCTGTGGTGCCGGGAAGGTGAGCGCCATTCACCTTCTCGGTTTGGGTTTCTAAATTTAGCTCCTGCAGAGCCCAAGACCATTAACATTCCTGGCTGCCACCAAGCGTCCTTACAAGGTGCATGCAGGGGCCAGGGGCCCAGAGCTTCGTGCATAGGGACTGTGGCCTGTCCTCCCACACTGGTCCTACCACTAGCCTGGCCTGCCAGGAGAGAGGTCACACACCACTCACACACACACACACACACACACACACACACACACACACACACACACGTGCACAAAGACCCTCCAACCACAACAGAGCGTTATTCCAGCTTCCCAAAGCACAATGGGAGTTGCAGCAGACCCTACTAAGGAATCGGAGTGCATTAGGGAGCCTGCTGGTAGGGCAATCAGAAATGGGGATCATACTATCTCTAGTACTCCTGGACTCCAGGGTACCAGAATACTGATCCCAGCCATGTTCCCCACATTCCCCAGTATCATCTTTCAAGTCCTTTGTCCTCTCATGCCTGTGTTTCATCTGATATAAAATGGGGTGACACTGTCAACCCTCTGACTTATATCACAGAGGTTTTCTCTCTATTTCCCTTACCCCCCCTTAGCCTGTCCCTTTGTAACCTCTGTAGAGGGGCCTTGTCTTGCACCCCTCACCAGGACCTGAGTTTAAAATGGGCGGCTGGATCCTGGGTAGTGACCAGGGTATACCAGGAAAAAGGGGGATTGGAATGACTTTGGGTGTGTGTGTGTGGATAGGGACCTTTTAGAACAGGAGCCCAGAATCCACTAGTTCCCAGCATCTCAGGCAATTGTGGGAGGGGCAGAGAGCACCCTGCAAAGGGCTCCCAGTTCCTGCATCGCCTTCCCTCTCTCTTCCTCTTTGTGCTTGGAGTTTTCCTGGTTCAGGGGGTCTCTACCCCCCAGCTTGTCCCATCCTTGGTTTGGGTGCTTTGGACCTGGAGTCCAGATAGGACTTGGGACAGGGGTGGTGGTGGTGTGCAGAAACCACAGACAACTGCAGCAGCGCGGGGCGCAGAGTGGGGTCCCACCTGCCCAACCCGCTTCTCAGGGAGGGGCTGCAGGCCTGAGGATTAAGGAAGTTATTAATGTTTGGAAATGGGATCATCGCTGCCAGGTATCAGATCCCTGCGGTGGGGACAGGCAGGTGAGGGTGGGGGGGCATCTGACAGCCCCTGAGCACAGTCCAGAAGCTCCTGGGGGGGGGGGAATGCTGCTGCTGGCAGAGATGGGGACAGTCTGGAATGTCATCACAGCAGCTCCAGGGACCTAGTCAAGGGGAAAAAGCTGCGGACTCTACCCCCAGGGGCAAGGCAGGGGCTGGAGACAGGGCAGGCAGGGGCCATTGCCCAGCAGCAGTGCCACCTGCTCTCTGTGGGGTTCCCAGGTGATGGTGTGGGGCCCTGCACACAGGCTTTACGCATGAGCACTGCCGATCTCCTAGAAGTGGGGGGTTGTGAGGGCTGACCCAAGGGGTAGCTTTCCTGGGGGTCAGATGATCCCCCAAGCCCATGCAAGAGTAGACACACACAGAAGCAAATCTCTCATAGTGGGCATAATACAAAGACACCCCCTCCCACTCCCATCCCTAGGCAGGGCAGACTCCTATAGCCGCCTCCCCACGAAGGAAGACAGACAGACGAAGGGGCACTACAAGGAGACTGCAGTCAGGCTCAGCCTTTTCTGAGGACACACACAGGCATGTGGCTAGGCCCCTTCCTCCCTTGCCCTGAAAATTCTGAGCTGGGTGGGGTGCAGACCCAGGCAGGTCCAGACTCCAGCAACAATGTGGGGCAGCCAGACCCCCTATGCAGGCAGGGTGCAGAGTGTGGGGCTGGGGTACATATGCCCCCCCTTCTGGACACACACAGACACACACACACTCTGGATCCAGGGGGCAGAAGCTACCCCAGAGAGGAACCTCCCTGGGCAGAATTTGTGCCTACAAATTTCCTACATCTGAGTTCACCCCCTGGGGTCTTCCTGGAACATCTCAAAGACCTGCAACCCTTGTCCAGGGAGGGGCATCTACCTGTGATCACCCCTAGGAGGGAGGCATGAAGAAGACCCCCCCCTCTACTCCAATGGCTGAAAAGGGTGAGAAAGGGGGGTGTCTCATCTGGGGTCCCCTGCCCCCCACTCCCACCTTTTCCTTTTTCTGCAAGGAAGGCTCCCACCACTCTTTGCCTACACTGGGGCAAGGCCCCACACCTTTGAGGGGTGGGGGTGGTCCCTGCAGCCCCCAAATCCCTACTGGCATTCTGGGCTGGGCGGCAGATCAAGAAGGGGGGGGAGGGGGAGGTCCCTCCCCCAAAACTGCTGCCTTCCCGAGCCACAGCCAGCCCCAGCTCCTGCTGCTGCAGCCCTGGAGCCCGGGGTGATGAATGTCCCTCCTGGCGTTCTGGTTATTTATTGATGCCCTAATCCAGCTCGTTAATTTCCCAGGCCTCGTTAAAAATGAAAAGGAGCCGTTTGTGCTTGTACAAACCCAGAGCAAAAAAAATGGATGAGTGTAGGGGGCGTGGCGCGGGCGTGGCGCGGAGGGGGCGTGGCTGTGCGGGAGCCTCCTCCTCATTGGCCCGGAGACACGCACTAGGCCACGCCTACTAGGGGGTGGGACTAGGAGGGAGCCGTCTCCTCATTGGCCCGGAGACACTCTAGGCCACGCCCACGAGGGCATGAGGGCGTGGCCTGCTGACAGGTGGGAGGGGGACCGTGCTGGAGCAGCTCCCTGGGGTGGGCGCGAACTCGCGTCTTGCAGGTTCTGCTGCGGCGGCGCTGGCGGGTCTGCGGCTCTCTGCTCGGAGCCTGCGTGGATTTGTGCGCGTGGGGGTGATTTTAACACGAATGTGCAGAGGGAGGTGTCTGGGGGTGCAGGGGCTTCTCAATGCAGAGCCAGGGCCTTACCCTGAGGACCCCCACCTCCCCCCGGGAAGCCTCACCAGTTTGCGTTGACACCAGTGACACAGGCCGCAGAGGACGATGGTGACACTAAGGCTGACGGTGATGATGGCAGAGACCAGCACGACATCTCGGGTGGGCGCCCCTGGGGAGGACACGCACAGGTCAGACCATCAGCACACACCACCACCCCCTTTATCCCAGAGACACCCACACTTCCCTCCTGGGCCCCACCCTTGGTTCCCTCTACCCAAGCTCCATTCCTAGCACTAGCTTAGGAGGTTTTAACTCTGTGCCTCAGTTTCCTTATCTGGGAGACAGATAAGGTTCATGCATGGACCAGGGAACCCTGGGTCAGTCCTGGATCAGTATGGGATTTGTATTAACTCCTAATGACATCCAGGGGGCACCCTGTCTTTCGCCGTCAGGAGACGACAGGCTCAATGACTCCCCATGAAATGCTGATTTTGCTGCTTTCCTGCCTTCCACCCACCCATGCCTGATCCCCCTCACACATATATTTACATTATTTCCTGCAGTAACAGGCTATCAAGGACTCCCTCAGAACACCAGGCCAGTTCTGAACCTACAGTTTTACCCTACCCTGGACTGGAAGCATCTTCCGCTGGCCCTTGTGCCAGATGTTTCAATCCCCCAAATCGAGGCCTCATACATCAGGAGTTGAGCTTATTTTTGAGGGGTGCTCCCCAGTGTCAAGGGGCTCCCAGTTATTCAGCCATTGTGGCACCCAGCTCTGCAGTGATGCTGAGGTCCACAGTTCTACCTGACGGTTTTGGGGTGTGTCTTGTGAGGGGGTGAGGCTGGGTGTCTGTCTTTTCATGGCCATAAAGGACGCTGAGCTGGCCATGCCTGAGAAGAGCTGGTAACCATGGGTCGCAGGGATGAACCACATTGGAGATGGGTGGGGAACCCTCCTGAATTTTTTCTTTTCTTTTCTTTTGGATTTTTGGGGCCACACCTATTGGTGCTCAGGGGTTACTCCTGGCTCTGCACTCAGAAATCACTTCTGGCAGGCTCGGGAGACCATATGGGATGCTGGGAACCGAACCCGGGTCTGTGCTATCGCTCCAGCCCAGCTCTCCTGGTTCTAACTCAGCAGCAAGGTCAGACCCGAGCATCTGGAATCTGATTTTGATCTCTTGAACCCCAGAAGCAGAGACCAGACTTTCCTCTGTCCAACTCGAGCAGCTCCTGCTGGCTGCGTGGCCCTGAGTCACCGGAAACTCTACCTCCTCCTCCTCCTCCTTCTCAGTCCCACAGAGCAAGAGAGGGGCTAGAGTGAGGAAGCGAGCCCCAACAGCCCTTGAGGTTCTCTGGGCTCCCTCAAACCGCCAGTGCATGGGATAGCCAATCTCTTACCAGCTCTCCCTCCCTCCTGTCTTGCCGTCTCACCTCTGCTCCCCAAGATCTCTCATTGCTCATTGAGACGTGACTCCCTATGTATCCACTAACCCATCTCTATCCTAAGTCCAGGCTTTGGCCTCCAGGAAGCCCCAAGCTGACCTTGCTGCCACGTGAGGTCCTTTGCACCCAGGAGGCTGACCTGGCCTGCAGACAGCTGGCAACGGGCCCTGCCTGCTTCAGCCAAGGAGCTGAGCTCTGCAAGGCTGCAAGGTCCCACCTGTACCAAGCTCCCGGTTTGAGTCCAGATATAAGATTCATGCTCAGTGGCAGAAGGACCTAGAACACCTGCCTCGCGTGCAGGAGACCTGGGATCGATCCTCGTCAGGCATGGATTCTCTGCCAGCTGGGAATAGCTACGAAACACCACTGGATGTGCCCCACACACAAAACCAACACCAGATGTGTTTTCTGAGAATGGGGTCGCCCTTCTACCAGCTCTGTCTGCAGAGCTGTTCTGCCCTGTGGGGGACCTCGGAGTGCTGTATGGGTCACGAAAGACTTACAGCCTCAGTTCCTCTCTATTAGGGCTACCACCAGGCCCAGGGGATTCGGGCTGCCCACATGGAAAAGCTCTCAAATGGAAAAGCATTTGGCTGACTGTTCTCACACACCAATGCCCCAGCACGGGGGAGTGGCCCAGGGGGGTGCCCCATCACACAGCAGAGCACTCAGGGAGGGGGACCCTAGAACTATTTTGGCAGGACACCCAAAATACCAAAGAAGCTTCTGTCTGAACCAGCAGAGGGTCTGGGCCTACCTGCTGGGTAGGGTATTGCCTGGGTTCCTGTGGGTGACTTTTTTATTTGGGGGTGCGGTGGGCCACACTTAGAGGAACTCAGGAGCTATTTTCTGACTCTATGCTCAGGAGTGACCCCTGGTGGAACTTGGGAAACCACATGCAGTGCTGAGGACTGAATTAGGAGGAATTTCCTTGCAGAAGCCTTATCCCTTGTACTTTCCCTCCACCACACCCCTGGAGTAGTGGTTATTAGGTCCTATTATTAGGATGTCGGTTTTCTCTCAGTGTAAGCAGAAGGTTCAGGAAGTTCCAGTGGAGTGATGAATAGACTAGGAAGATACCTGGAACACTTCCTGGAGGGTTTTTTTTTTTTTTTCCAAAATATTAAGTTGAGTGTTGGTCACTGAAGTAAGAGATAGAAAGTTGTGAGTAGAGAGATCAGTTGGAATTGAGGCAGGAAGAGCCAGGCATGCTGTGTGAGGAGGAACTGGCCTAAGGAATGAGGAGCAAATGATGGAGACGCTGGCAGGGGGGCAGGACCTCTCAGATGGAGGACATGGAGGTCTTTGAAGGTCCTAGAAGGTTCCTGAGTAGGAGACAGGCAGGTGAAGGAGGGTGTTAACAAACTCACCAGGCAGCAGTGTGTGTGTGTGTGTGTGTGTGTGTGTGTGTGTATGTGTGTGTGTGTGTGTCAAGAGGTGGGCTCCTCGGAGCACCCTCCTCTCTGTGCTAAATAGCTCCTCGCCCCTGCAGCAGCTCCAAGTGCCCTAGAGGACAGAGACTGACCAGCCCAGATGGGAGTGGACGCCTCCAAACAGTGCCTTGACCCTAAGGGATACCCACCAGTGTGTGAGACTGCAGAATGGGCACTGGGCCCAAATCCAGGCCCCCGACTAGACAGGCTCGAGAAACACAGTGCCTGCTTGTGTGTGACAGCCCAGTAGCCCAGGGCTCCCCACAGCACACTCTACTATGACCCTGTACACATGGTAATGACCCCCATTTTACAGATGGGGAAACAGAGATATTTTTTTGTTTGGGGGTCACACCCAGTGGTGTTCAGGGCTTACTTCCAGCTCTGCACTCAGGACCATATGGGATGCTGGAAATTGAGCTCAGATTGCCACATGCAAGGCAAACACCCTCCCTGCTGTGCTATAACTCTGACCCTGGGTTTTTTATGTTTTTTGTTTTTGTCTTTTGGGTCACACCTGGCAGTGCTCAGGGGTCACTCCTGACTCTACACTCAGAAATTGCTCCTGGCAGGCTCGAGGGACCATATGGGATGCCGGAATTCGAATCACCGTCCTTCTGCATGTAAGGCAAACGCCCTATCTCCATGCTATCTCTCTGGCCCCCTTGCCCTGGGATTTTTAATATTTTTGAAGATCATTATTGAAGATCATTTAGCTGCTAATAGGGTTTGGGGTTCCAATCCAGGCACTGGATCTTAAGGTTACACCTCTGCCCTGACATTCGCCTCTGCGAGGGCCCAAATATGCTCTTGAAGCAAGCTTTGGGGAATCGTTTGGATTTCCAGAAATTTCTTAGAGGTACAGAAACAGTTGCTAGGTATAGAGACAGAGTCTGCAGGGTGTCAACCCTCCTCAGCCAAGGTATTCTCTCTCTCTCTCTCTCTCTCTCTCTCTCTCTCTCTCTCTTTCTCTCTCTCTCCCCCCCCCCCCCCGATTTCACATCTGAGCCTTCCATGGGAATCCATCTCATTGGCAGAAAGGGAAGGGTCCCCCCCTTGGCTGAGCGATTTGTCTTCCAGGCAGTTGTCACCACCCCACCCTGTCGCCCCTGCACCCCAGCAGATCTTCAGGTCCCCACCCCAGGAATCTTTGCAGACAGCATGGATACTGCTGTGAAGACAAGCAACAGCAAACAAATGGCCCCATAAATGTGAAGCCAGGCAGGAGCGCAGAACTCTTCCCAGGGCAGGTGCAGAGCCCAGCGCCAGGTCGCATGTTGGCAGCTTCCACCAAGCCCAAGCCCTGGTGAAGGGACGCTGCTTCCTCCGAGCCTGACAGGCGCCCCAGCTTGGCCAGGAGAGGCGGCTGTGCCCTCCTCCATGCTCGATCTGTCTCCTTAGAACTTTCTATCCTGGTCCTAAGCTTGCCCTCGGGGGCTGCCAGAACAAGTCGGCTCCTTCTACCACATGACAGGCCTTTAAATCCCTGCCGACAGCACCTCTGTCCCTTCCAGGCTTCCCCGGGCAAAGCCGCCCCGGCCCTTTCCAACCCGGCCTCCGAGGACAATCTGGGTTTCAAGTCCTCTTAGTGTCAGCAGATTAACATGCGGGAAGGCAAGATGGCAGCGACCTGTCCTTGGGCAGAAGAGACATGCCGGGTCCCCGAGGGTAAGACACAGACAAGGTCAGACAGATGGGGCAGGCTGGGCGTGAGGGAAGCCAGGCCTCTTGGTCGGATCCCAGGGGTGCCGTGAAAGGCAGTGAGAGCCAGAGATGAATGAGGACCCGGCGGAGTCCTTAGACATCTGTGGAGCGGCTGTTCCCAACAGGGAGCTCTTGAGGTCAGCCAGGGTGCACTATGGTCCCCCCAGCTGGAGTGGACCACCAAAGCAGGCACAGCTCGGTTTTCTGCCTGCTCTTGTCCTCCCAGCCGCAGCCACAGAACCTGGCATTCAGCACACTCTCACATGCTCTGGTTGAAAGATGAATGAGGTGGCATTTGGGGGCCCCAGAGCTGCTGAGCGTCATAGGCACTATTTATTAAGCACCTACTGTGCTCCAGAGCACAGGAATATGGTCTGGCTCATTCCGGCAGCTTCTGTGACAGCAAATGTCTGATGTATGTTCACTGTTCTCTTCTCGCCTCCCAAATGAGCTGTGAGATTGTAGCAAGGAAGCATGAGAGTTTCCTAACACACACACACACACACACACACACACACACACACACTTTCATCATCATCTTTTCCTTCTTCCCCCATACCCACATTTGCCTGACAAACAGCACTTTTTTTTTTTTTTTTAGATCTACATGGAAAACCCTTCCTCTGGGAAGCCTTCCATCATTCCCCAGTGGGAAAGGAATTTCTCCCACCTGTGCCCTCCTTCAAAGCTGCAGCGCTCAAGTGCTCTGGCTCCGACGCCTCCCCAGTCATGTGACGTCATCCCCTGCTGCCTTGGTTTCTCCTGGTACATGGGGCATAGGAACACAGGTCTCAGAGGACTCCTGGCCCTCTGACACCCGCCCCAGGGCCTGGCACACTCTCAGAGCCAGGCTGACACTCAGGAATGACTGAAGCGAACTGTCCCGCATCCAGGCATCCTGCAGGGTTGCAGAGCCTGGGGCTCACATCTTGCTCAGTTTGTGGCCTCCCCGGCCCACTCCCCTATTTCCCACCCAGGACCTGGCAGGGAGTGGGCAGAGCTGGGGCAGGCAGGTGGGTGGCAGCAGGAGGCCAGGCTTAGGGTGAGCAGCAGGCCCGCCCCCTCCCCATTGGCTTAGTCCCCACCCCCATCCACATCTCTCAGCGGGTCATGATTTATGGATGAATAGAATCAAACAGGGCTGCTGGCTGCTAGGATGCCCCGGGGAGACGCTGAGAGGGAAGGGACTTCTGAGACAGGAGAGCTGGTGGGGGGGGGGGACAAAGACAGCAGCAGGTTCTCATGTGCAGGACACAAGATCAGTACTGGCACGGACACCATGCTCTCGCCCAGGCACATATACACGTCTCCATCGCTGCATACACATCTCCCAGTACATTTACACGTTTCCCATATTCGCACATAAATGTCTCCATTACTGCACCCATGCAACCATGTGTCCTATAGTACATACAAGTATACTCTGCATATGCACAGATGGGCATATGTCACTACACACATGTTCCCTATATATGCATACACATGTCCCTGTCAGTCACTGCACACTCACACGCATTTGTCTCCCAGCATCTGCAGTGTTCCATCCAGCATGTCATGCATGCCTTCTTCAGGCATGTGCATACATGTCCCCCATTCTGCACATACATGTATCATGGTATATGATCACGTGCGCCACAGAGACAGCCCCCCGCCTGGATACCTGGACCCCTCAGATACAAAGAGTGTCCTCGCCCTTCCTCGGGGCTGGGTTGGGCTGCTCTCCTCACATCCTTCTGTCTCTCTTCAGAAGCACAGTCATGGCCCCATCACCTGGTCTCAAGCCCAGCTCTGGCCTGGGTGATGACCTTGACAAGCCTGTCTTGAACCTCCCTTCAGGTGAGGAGGTGATACAGTGGCACCCTGGAGCTCCTATGGAGGACTTTAGGGCATCGGCCTGGGAGCACTATACCTGGAGCCTCCCATGGGCTGAGGGCAGAAGTAGGCATGTGCCCCTCATGGCACAGACACACCCCAACTCCCTCTTGCTTTAAGTCCAGGCCCTTCTCACTCAAAGCTTTGCACAGGCTGTTTCCTGGGTCCTGAGGCCCTTCCTCAAGCCTCTGCCTTCTAGATCTTTCTGGTCTAAGCCAGAAATGCTCCTCATCTCCCCCACTACCTCACTTTTTGTCGGTTTGTGGTGATGGCCCACATAGCGAAAAGCACTTTCTCTATTTCCCTCCAACTAGGAGTACACAGGGGCTTGAGACCCCCAAATTCTATCTCTCTGTAGTCCCAGTATATAAGTAAGTGCTAAAGAAGACTGAAAATAGTCTGTGACCCAGGGAAGCCTACCTCCTCCAGGAAGCTCTCCCTGATGTGTTCATGGCAGTCTCTACCTTTTTTGAAGTTTGCATTAACTGACCCTTTATCCATCCTGTTCTTGGGAGCAGGTCTGTATTCTCAGATGGTATAAGACCTTGTCTCCTCATTGCTTGGAGGTACCTCATAGTCCTAGACTGGGACACCATACAGAGAAGGCCTTGAGGGAAGCCCAGTGGGTCCCCTGCCGCCCTATCTCCAGACTCCATCCCCTCACCCCCAGGCATGTAAGTGGAAGTAGAGACGCCCCTGGGCTGGATGCCTTTCCTGAAGTCACCAAGTTCAGATCTGTATCTGCACACAGTCCTCAGGGGGCTCTAAGACACAGATCTCTGTCACAAGAAGGAAACTGAGGGGCCAGAGAGATAGTCCAGGGGTTAAGGCACTTGCCCTGTCTCCCACTGACCCCAAATCCTCAGCTCCCCCAACAGTCAGGGGTCACTCCAGAGCCTAGATTCTGTAACTGCCTCTGAGCACTGCCTGAAGTCTCCTTCCCACAAACAAATAGAGAACTAACAAGGAAAGTGGGCAGGAGGGAGGCACCCCCAGGCCAGCACAACAGGGAGGGCATTTGCCTGTACACAGCTAACCTGAGTTCGATCCCCAGCATCTAATATTGTCCTCTGAGCCTGCTGGGAGTGATTCCTGAGTGCAGAGCCAGGAGGAACCCCTGAGCACCATCAGATGTGGCCTTCCAATGAAAGACGGGTAGCCCAGGTATATGAGGTTGCAAACCCATAGCTCCCACTCTTTGCCTCGCCTGTCCCCACTCCTATAGGGGAGCAAAGCCTTGAAACAAGCCACCAGGAAGACAGAGGGAAGAAACAAGCCACCCACAGCTGCTGCAGCCCGGGTGAGGAGGGCCCCCAAGTGGGGCCAAATCAGCCTACTGTGCCCCTGTGCACCCCCATCACACACTTTCCTGGGGTGTCTTTCCCACTCTGAGCCCAGCACAGGGGAGCTTAGGAAAGTGACCTCCTTAGAGACGGTCCCCAAAGGGGCCCCGGTTGGGGTGGGGAAGAAGAAGGGTGGTCTGAGGCTGACTAGGATGCGGCTGTCAGCTTTTCTGGAGACAGAGATGGGGAGCAGAATGGTGCGGTGCAGAGGGAGGCTGGGGGTGGTTGGGGCTACGCTGCCAGATCCTTCCCCTCTGCTGCCACCTCTCACCAAGGTCTGCTCCAAGCGGAGCAGAGCATCCCGCCCTCCCTTCCCCTTGGGTGGCTGCAGGATGACGTCCCAGGTGTAGGGGGGAAGGAGCCCGAGTCACAGGTTCCCACAGGAAGCTCGGCTCCGGCTCCACGTGCTGCTGAGCAGATGGAAACAGGCTGCGCTGGGGGAGGATGGGGTGAAGCAGAGCATTTACAAGTGTGGAGCATCCAGCCCTGGTGCGATCTGAGCCTTAGGGTTGCTTACCCCATCCCCCTTCCTCCTTCCCACCTAACACTCTCCTCAAGAAAGGCAGAGAGGAGGGGCGCAGTTGGGCAAAAAGCAATAGAAAAAATGACTCTGGGAAGCCAGAAGACAGGAAAGTAGAGGGTGGGTGTTTGCCTTGCATGCAGCCAACCGGGGTTTGATGCTCTGCCACCACCCCGTGTGGTCCCCTGAGCCCCCACGAGGAGCCATCCCTGAGCACTGAGCCATGCGTAAGTCCTAAGTATGGCATATGCCAACCTCCTCTTGCAAGGAGAAAATCAACTCTGAAGTGCTGGAGCGATAGCACAGCCGTAAGGTATTTGCTTTGCATGTGGCCAATACGGGACAGACCCCAGTTCAAATCCCAGCATTCCGTATGGCCCCCTGAGCCTGCCAGGAGTTACTTCTGAGTGCAGAGCCAAGAATGACCCTTGAGTGCCACTGGGTATAACCTCCCCACAATAAAAAAGAAAATTTGCTTTGAACCCAAGATAGCAAGGTTGGTGCCGTGCCAAGGGATACTGAATTTTTTTTGTTTTGTTTTGGGGCCACACCTAGTAGTACTCAGTGGTTACTCCTGGCTCTGTGCTCAGAAATTACTACTGGCCGCTCAGGGGACCATATGGGATGCCGGGGATTCAACCTGGGTTGGCCACATGCAAAGCAAACACCCTCCTGCTGTGCTATCTCTCTGGCCTCATGGAGCGCTGAATTCTCTCTCTTCCTCTCTTTCTCTTTCTTCTCTCTCCTCTCTCCTCTCTCCTCTCTCCTCTCTCTCCTCTCTCCTCTCTCTCTCTCTCTCTCTCTCTCTCTCTCTCTCTCCTCTAAAACCCTCACTCCAGGCCATGACCCACCCGGAAGTGGGACAGTTTGTTCCTATTACCAGGAGAGAAAAATGAGACGGAAGAAGAGAGGAAGGGAAAGGGGCCTGTTCCAAGGATTTGGGTTTAGCTCTGGCCCCATCTGGCCCCCCCACACCCTATGTGACAGTCCTTCTGAAGGGCCCAGACCACCCTTCAGGTATCACCAGATTGGCAAAACAGGAAGTCCTGGCATGGGGTGGAGGATGGGTGAGAAAAAGCAGGAAGAGATTGTTTCAGAAAGTTGCTGGAAAGGAGCTGGCAATGGGGGCTTTGCACCAGCAGAGCCTCCTCAACCTTGACTGGAATGAAAAACAGCTACTGCGTGAGTGAGTGAGCTGGGAGAGCGTGCTGGCAGGGCCGCAGAGGCCGACTGCATGCAGCCGGTTTAGGATTCAGGGGAGATGCCGAGTGAGTAAACAGCGAATGAAGGATTATCCGGATGGGCCAGGAGCCGTGCCAACAAGCAGTCGGCCGGAGGCATGTCAGCGTCCACCAGCCTGGTGACTCCGCATAAGCCAGCAGTCTGCAGTAGTGCCCCATGCTGGCCCTGCCGTGGCTCCCTCCTCCTGCTCTACGTGCCTGGGTACCACAGTGGCAGCAAGCACTTGATATGGAGCTCCAGAGGGCACCCAGGGCGCCATCTCTGATCTTGGGTGTCTTGATGGCGGAGGACAACCCTCTTCTGCCTCTAGCCCATTGCCCCCCCCCCCCGCCACAGCCACCTTCTGTACCCGCAATTCCCTGGAAGTCTGCTGCATTAGGTTCTGTCTCAATGATGGGGAGGGAGGGACCAGCCATGGACAGATCCCAGAGTTCCAGAATCCATCAGAGTCAAAAGACCCTAGCAGGATGGACAAGGCTTAGGAGCAATAGCACAACATAAAGGACATTTGCCTTGCAGGTGGGTGACCCAGGTTTGATCTCTGGCATCCCATAGGGTCCCCTGAGTCCACTAGCATTGATGTATGGCAATTGGACTTGGACATACCCTTTGGGTACCCCCACTGTAATGACAGTTCAACCTGGACATGACCTCTGGACACTCTCATTGGACACGCCCCCTTGTCCTGTCGGATATAAAAAGAAAAACTTGGGCCTTTGAAGGGGGACCCAGGATAGTGGTCAGAGCAATATCTGCTGGTCCAAAGGGGGGCCAGAGATAAAGCATGGAAGAGATGTTACCTGCTTTATATCTATTCCTTTTTCTTTCTTTTTTTGTACCAGGGCCTCCCCGACCACCTCTGGCTGGTGAATTTCCATCTATCTCTCCCTCTCTCTTAGGAACCTCTGGGCAGCAGTGGCAGGCTCAGACTCCAAGAGGAATAAGAAATATACTTGCTTTTTCCCTCTCTCTTTTCTCTTTCTTAATCCCAAACAGGGGGGGTCTCTACAAGTTAGCGTCCCTGGTGGGCACAAGGCCTCACCCAATAGCCCAGGCCCACAGCACCTCATAGCACTGGGCCCTGACAGCCTTGGGCCTCTGCATCCTTGCAGCTGCTGAGCAGCAGGCAGACTTGCAGATTACTGCAATAACCTGCTGCATAATGGCAACTTTCTAAACACCAGGAGTGATTCCTAAGGGGAGAACCAGGGGTGACCCCTGAACAATATTCGGTACAGCCTCCTCTCAAAAAAAATCAAATAAGAAAAGAGTTAACAGGATCCTGAGACTCTCCCTCCCCCCTCAATTCCCGAGTGGAGGAGTTTTTTGTGGTGCTCCAAAGACTATTTATTAGAGTAGTGGGGGGCCAGGAAAGAAGGGGTTGGGTTGAAGGCCATCTCTGCCAGGAGCATGGAGCAGGGGACAGGATCAGGGATGTGTGATGATTAAGTGTAGGCCTTGACCACCAGTTACTCCTATGAATAATGCATTGTTGTGCCTTGGCCTAAATCAGCATCTTATTGTTATTAATAATACACGGCCGCACAGAGCTGCCGCTGGAACGGGGCGCTCCATTCGATTTGAGGATCTCAGGGCTCTTGAGCGTCCCTCAAGCTGATGTCTCAATCCTGCTCCCCCCACACTTCACAGGCTCCCTTGCAAAGGTGGGGGCACCTGGCCTGCCCCGCCACCCTCCCACCTGGGGCTCAGAGCCCCGAAAGCCGCCACCTCCGAGGCTGGGAATCTTCCATCCTGACATTCCCAGCGTCCCCCGCACTCCCTTGAGCTTCCAGTGGGGGCTGGAAGGGGCCCTCAATCTTCAGCCAGCTCAGGGCTTTTCAGGAGTGACACTGAAGGTTCCCGGAAATGATGGGCAAGATGAAAATTAGTGGTGGGTTCCAGAGGGACTACTTGAGGATCCAAATCTGATTCTGTAACCCTTGGGTTGCGGTGTCTGCGTGGCCCTTGGCATCTCACTAAACCCACTATGACCAGTCTTTTGATTGGAACGAAGTGTCTAGGATTCATGCTCAGAGGTGCCTTTCTGCCATGTTCCAGGGTCTCCTTTGCACTATCAGAAACAGGAAGGGGGGCCAGAGTGACAACACAGAGGTAGGGTGTTTGCCTTGCACGTGGCCAACCCCGACGGACCTCGATTTGATTCCCAGCAACCCTTATGGTCCCCCGAGCCTGCCAGGGGCTACTTCTGAGTGCAGAGCCAGGAGTAACCCCTGAGAGCCACTAGGTGTGACCCCAAAACAAAAACCAAACTAACAAAAAAGAAAAAGGAAGGGGTCACTGAAGTCAATGCTCAAAGCTTGGCCATAGCTGTGTCATCTGAGTTCTGACCTTGACCATGGTGCTGAAATCACAGTTGCTGGAATTGTCCTTGGTGCTGAAACAGAATTGGGCGCCTGTGCTGGGTCCTTTCCCCTGGAGCTTCATAAATGGCACCCTAGTGACCAGACCCACCCCCCCACCTCGCCCAGAATATGGTGGCATGCTGGCTATACATTTCTTCCTCTCTGGTCAGCCCCAAGCTGAAGTTGTGGCAGAGGCCAGCAGACCTAGAGAATCCACTTCCCACTTCTGGGGAGAAAACTCAGAGGCTGGAGTCATGCCTTGTTGGAGGGGTCTCTGATTTGGGCTCATGACCCCCCCAGTGACTCAGATGACCCCCTCCCAAGCAGCACCACATCCTTCTGGGTCCAAGCACCAGACGTTAAGGCCCAGGATTGTCCTGGTCCCCGGAACTACTATAGAGCCACTATAAACATAAATTCTCGGGGCTGCAGAGATAGCATGGAGGTAGAGCATTTGTCTTTCATGCAGAAGGATGGTGGTTCAAATCTCTGCATCCCATATGGTCCCCTGAGCCTGCCAGGAGCAGTTTCTGAGCATAGAGCCAGGAGTAACCACTGAGAGCTGCCGGGTGTGACCCAAAAACAAACAAAATTACTCACAACTGTAAAATAATGCACAAAACATTATTTGGAGTTTGGACTATACCCAGTTTTGTACTCAGAGCTTTTTCCTCTCTCTATGCTCAAGGATCACTCCTGGCAAGACTTGCGGGATCCCACGGGATGTTGGGGATTGAACTAGGGTTGGCCATGTGCAAAGAAGATCCTACCTGCTGTGCTATCTTACCAGCCCTACATCATACATTTTTACAATTTCTTTTTTTCCTTTGTCTCTTCCTTCCTTCTTTTCTTTTATTTGTTTTTCTGGGGGGTGAGGGGGCATACCCAGCAGTGCTTAGAACTTATTCCTGGCAGTGCTTGGGATTCTAGGATCCCAATGTATCTTAGGTGCTGAGGATGAGGCCTGGCTGAATGAAAGCAAACACCCTCCCCCCACTGTACTATTTCACCAGCCCACAAAATACATTTTTTTAATTTTTTTTTTTGTTTTTTTGGGCTACACTCAGCAGTGCTCAGGTGTTACTTCTGGCTCTGCGCTTAGGGCTTACTCTGGAGGTGCTCAGGGGTACTAATATGGGATACCTAGAATCAAACCCTGGTCAGCTGCATGGAAATGCCCTTCCACTACCCTATCTCACAAGCTTCACATAATACATTTTGTAAGAAAAAGAAACTCCCTTTTCTTAAATGAAGTCCTCTGAAGTTCAGGTGCCATCATGCTTAGGACTTAAAAACCCAAATAACAAGTCCCCCAATTAATGTCAAAGTCACAGCCCATTCCCTCAAGAAAGGCTCCGCACACCTCCTCCTGGCGGCTGCCGTGGGGGCAGAAACAGAAGGTCCCCCCAGTGGTGGCTCTGCCTGCCAGACGGCCTGGCCCCCGCCACCCCCTCAGCCCTCCCAGGGCAATCTGGCTACAGCTCCGAATCTATGCGACTGCCCAGTTCCAACTCCCTCCAGACTGTGTCCTGCCACCTCAATGGGCCCCACAGCCCGGTTTGTCAGGAGGACAGGAGCTGGGGACTGGGCCCAGGAAAGCTTCTTGCTTCCCCACTCCATGGGTGGCTTTGTGTTTTAAACAAATGTCACTTGGTCCTGCTTGGGCAGACTTGAATTTGAATCATATCCCTTTTTCCTGGCTGCAGAGGCTGGATCTTCACAAGAACTTTAAGGTCAGCTGCTCCATGGGGAGAGAGAAATGAGGGTCTGAGGAGAGGAAGCCAGAACTATCCCTGAGCCACAGGTGAGGGATCCTGAAGAAATGCATCTTCTGGGCATTTCTAGAAACTTCTTGACATTAACATTTCCCTCCTTCTAAAAACCAGTAGTATGGGACAGGGATGTGGTTCAGAGACAAAGGATGTGAGGCCCTGAGTTCAATCTCTGCCCAGAACAGGGAGTGGGGGGATATCTAAAATAGAGCTAAAATCAGGGGCCAGAGCAATAGCACAGCGGTAGGGCATTTGCCTTGCACGGACAGACCTAGGTTCGAATCCTGGCATCCCATATGGTCCCCTGAGCCAGGAGTGATTTCTGAGTACATCGCCAGGAGTAACCCCTGAGCAACACGGGTTGTGGCCCCAAAACTAAATAAAATAAAACAAAATTGTAAAACAATTTAAAAATGGGCAGGAGAGATAGAATAAGGAGTAAAGCACTTGTCTTGCATGTCACTGGCCCTGGATTAATCCCTGAAACTGCATATAGTCCACCAGTACTGTCAGTAAGAATCCTACAGCCCAGAGCCAGGAGTGGCCCCTGAGCACTGTCGGATGTACCGCTCCAAGAAACAGACAAAAACCCAATAAGACCAAGCCCTCAGCACAGCTTCTCTGAACCCCTGACTAGTGACAACAACCAGCGCTGATAGCATTTATTGAGCACTTACTATAGGCCTAAGCCCTGTGCTAAGTGCCCTGCAAACATGATGTCCCAGCCTCCACTTAGACGATGTGCCAAGATCAACATCCTAAAGATGGGTAAAGTGGGGTTCGGAGAAGAGAGGCAAGTGGCCATGGGGGTGAAGAACAGGGAGGTCACCTCTGTCTATTTTCACCATACTTCACTGCATATCCATTGCCAATTTTAAGCCAACTTGGGGGGTGTAAAACATAATGGGGTGCAGCCATGATTTGACTTTCTTGGAGAAGATCATAAACCCACGCTTGGACTGTGAGCAGCGGGACGCAATGGTTCTATGGGGAAATCTGTTCATGTAGCTGCTCAGCCACTGGAAACCTGTCCACCTGCCCTGAGGGGGGGCCGGGACCCCCCACACTCAGCCCAGCTCATGGCTCACACTTGTCATGTGACAACGGCCGCCACACAGACTCACAGCTACAGGCCAGGATTGAGGCCCTGCGATGGGGTGCTGGGCAGGGCTGCCCCATTTACCCCTTATGGGAGAGAAGGCAAAGCAGTTTCCAGGGTCTATTAAGAGAGCCACAGCCAGTGCTCAGGAGAAGGTGGTGGTGGTGGGAATGGGGGTTCTCAGCTTCTTCACAGGAGAGGAAAATCTTTGAGGGCCTCACCTGGACTGCGCCCTGTCCCCAACTCCCCCAGGCTGCAGGGCTGACCTGGAGCTTCATTTGAAATGAAATTTTGTCCCAGGCAATTACTCCTGCTAATTAGGAAGCCAGACTGCCAGTCCCAGGGCCCAGGGCTGACCTCCTTTCTCAACTCACAAGGGTCAGGGTGGGGAGTGGGGAACGCTGTTGAGATTTGGGGTCGGGGGGACAGAGCGGTCACGGGTGCTGGCTGAGTGTGAGAGAGGCTGAGGATACACAGAGGACAGGGGGGCTGGCAGGGGCCTCTGGTGCACCGAGAATTAGGAGAAAGTTCAGAGAAGTCACATAGGGGTTGAGGTGCTTTGCCTTCCACAGCGCTGACCCGGGTTTGAATCCCTGGAACCATATATGGTCCCTTGAGAGCTGCTAGGAGTGATCCCTGAGCAAAGAGCTAGGAGTAAGTCCTGAGCACTGCCCCAAACACCAAAAAAAAAAACAAAAATAAAAGAACTGGAAAATGGAGGTGGAATACAGAAGGCGGGAGATAAAAAGGAGGTTCAGAGGCAGGTGATGGGACCCCAGAGGGAACGCAGAACAGAAGAGAAACCTGGGTGGGCTGGAAGTGGGGAGCAGCAGGGATGGGAAGATGCAGAGAAACGTCAGCAGAGGCAGGAAAAAGGAGGAGGAAGCCTGGGAAGCGGAGACATGGCAGAGGGTACAGATGCCCTCTGTACAGATGGAGGGGGGCAGAACGCACCCTCTATAAGCGATCAGGATCACAGAAGTAAGGGAGGCAGCCAGAGGGTGGCCCGGGGAGTCTGCAGGAAGGGGAAGGAGAGGGGAAGGACAGGGAAGGAGAACAAGCCCAAGGGAGAGAGGAGGGTTTCTGGAGGGGGGACTCTCAAGGCTCAAGAAGGGGCCACCTCACTGTCCTTGAGCCTCCTGCAATGTCAGCGCCCGGCAGCCAGGACATCTCTGAAGCCACAAGTGACAGCGACCAGTCACCCCTGGCTCTTCAGGAGGTGCCCCAGGCAGGCAGCTATGTCTTCCCCAGGGCAGCAGACTGGCCTCTGCTTGCTGCCTACCCTAGGCACGGCACTGAGCTGTGTGGGTGTCCCATCACCTGCTGGAGGGAGGCTCCAGGCCCCGGAAGGAGGAAGCCTGGTCAAGGTCACCCAGTGCTGGCTGGTGAGGCTGAGATTCTGGTGGGATCCTGGGCAGAAATCAACCACCAAGACAGACCCCAGAAGCCAGTGGAACCCAGAGTAGCCCAGACCCTGCAGAGAAGGGTGGAGTGAAAGGAAAAGGAGGAGGTAACCAGGGATGGGGGGGGGCATCAGCATGACCCTGAAGAGCATTTACTAGGCCCAGGGCTCAGTCCCAGAGGACCCCATGCAGGATGGCACAGAAACCCTGCTAGAACTCTAGAAAGCATGGACCCCACCGTGGCTGACTCAACTACCATGGCTGCCACAGCTACCATGGCTGCCACAGCTACCATGGCAAACATAACTACCATGGCTGCCATGGCTGGCCATCACCCCTGTATGCATGGAAGATACTCAGACCCACAGTTTCCTGAGCTCCTAACCTAGCCCTGCATGATTCTGGGCCCCGATTTTAAGCTCTGTGTGTAGTAGGAGCTTCTGAAGGCCCAAGTATGCACCGCTGGCCTGTTCAACTACTCTAGACCCTGGAGTCTAGGCTCTCTGTCTGGCTCAGCCAAGGACTGTGTGACTGTGCATACATCAGTTGCTCTCTATGGACCTGTGGCACCAGATCCTACAAGCGACGAATGAACACCCCCACCTGCCTGCATTAACTCTAGGGGCCACGATTTTGTACCACATAAGTATGTCAGAGCCCTGTCTGGAGCAGGGGTAAACATTTATCTCCCTCCTGCACAAGTAGAGAACGAGGCACCCAGAGGAAAAGAGAACCACTGAGCATCCCTGGGCAATGGGAACCCAGGACTCTGCACAGGTCCCCACTCTTGCAAGCATCCCAATCTGGTCTACCTGGACCCAGGTGGCTCCGTGTCTCCCCAGGACCCCTGTGTGCAGTTCTGGTGTCTGCATCCCGGCTACCCCTGTGTGTGTGTGTGTGTGTGTGTGTGTGTGTGTGTGTGTGTGTGTGTGTGTGCCCGGAAGTGTCAGGGAAGTCATGTAGATGCACACACTTGGGGGAGCCATGGATTCGTGGGCGGATGCCCAGCCTTCTAGCACCCAGCCACGTGTCAGTGACGCAGCCCACCACACCCCTTCTTCTCTGCTCCCCTCGGAGTGTGTGAACGTTACAGCTCACACCTGCCAGTAGCCCAGTCCGTGGAGCCTCCTCACACCTCCCCCCCCACCCCCCGCACCCGCGGGCACCTTCCCCAGGGAGGAAGCGGGCCACGAGCCCAGCCTGGCACCCACGGCCCAGAGATGCCAGCCAACGCGGGGGCAGCACCAGAGCAAGGATCCAGGGCACTGGGGCCCACGGCTCAGTCTGGGACCAGTCCTGGGGGCCTCGTGCCAGAGTCTAGCTCTCCAGGGCCAAGGATGCTGTTTCTCTAGGATCCCTGCGGCCTATGGGGCCAGATGGGGGACCAGGGGCCAGAGGGTCCTGCTGATCACTTCCAGACAGAACCTGTGCTGCTGGCCAAGATGCCACTGAGGCGCCCCCCGCCCCCCCAGCCGGTCCCTGGTCCCTGCTCTCTCCTCCCCCTGCCCAAGCATCTCGGAGTTATGGGTATTTTTAGGCCTCAGCTGACAGGCTGTGAAATCGCTCCCTTCTCCCTTCGCACTTCTCAACCAGGCGGGGGCTGAAGAGGGAGGAAGGGGGTTGGGGGGCACACACAGCCAATTCATCAGGCTCTTCTGGGGCTGGCAGGTGCCAAGCAGTGAGAGAGGGGGGTCCCTCAGAGCCAAGGCCCCGGAGAGAGATAGAGAGAGGAGGATGGGGGGGAACCTCCGCCAGGGATATGAGGGGGGCTCCCTCTGAGGCCAGCCCTGCAGCGGCCCCGACTGACAGTTCTTCCTTCCCAGAGACGGGACTGAGAGACGGGTTGGCTGGGAGCCCAAGTGGGACTGAGGGAGGCCCTGGACAGTGCTGCTCTGCTGTGGGTGCCCAGACCTGGGCATGCCTGGACTTGAGGTCTGGGCTCTGCCCTGCTGAGAGAGTTGGGAGAGACGGGTGCTGCCCCCACCCCCAGAAGACTCCTTCAGTGAAGGGAAAATGCAAGGACATTTGGCTGTGGACGCCCCCTGAGACCATCAAGATGGGGCCTCTGGGACATCTGTGCCTTAGGCTGCTTGCTTGGCCCTCTGCCCTAGGAGAGTATCCAGCAAAGGTTAGAAGGCCCCCTTGCTTCTAGTAGACTCATAAGTTCATAGACCCCCCCCAGGTTCACAGACCCCCCCCCAGATCTATTGACCCATGAACTCAGACCCACAGACTTATAGATCCCCAGACTCACAGACCTACATGTGTTTGAACTGCTAGTGCCAGTGGGTCTGCCCTGGCATGACCCTCCAACAGTCTCTGCTGTGAATGGGCCCCTATGCCATAGGCCGTAGGTATCAAGAGGGGAGCTGCCTTCTTGGTTGCTGTGGAAACAGGTTGGCACCGAAAGGGCTACAGGGAGCTCGGGCCTGGCATCTGAAATGGGAGATCACATGGCTGCCCAGGGCCCAGCCTGATGCCCATGGACCAAGAGTGAGCTGAGAGAAGACCAGGAAGTGGGTTAAGCCCCAGCCCCAGGCCTATTTTCCCAGACTCCACACCCCTCCCTAGAGGCTTGTTCTGACTCCTCAACCTAGGGTGTGGCCATGGACTTCGGCAGCAGGCTTCCCAGTCAAGATGGACAGCAACTGCCTGGCAGGGGGCTTGAGGAGAGGATGGGGATTAGGAACTCTGGCCCCTACCTGCCTCCTCCCACCCTCTGCTTTCCCCACAGTGCCAGGAAGTTCATCTTATTTGGGGTGGCTGAGTTTGGGGCCACATCTGGCAACCCTCAGGGCTTTCTCCTGACTCTTCTTCTCTCATGAGTCACTCTTGGCAGTGATGGGATTAAACTGGGGTCAACTGTATGCAAGGAAAACATCTTGAACCCCTGTGCTAGTTCTGTGGTCCCAGAGTTCAAGCCATTAAAAAAAATCTGTTCACTGGAGGCTGGAATGATAGTTCAGTGGGGAGGATGCTTGCCTTACATGTGGCAGACCTGGGTTCGATCCCTGACATCCCATCATCACATATGGTTCCCTGAGCACCAGTAGGAGTGATTCCTTAGTGCAGAGACAGAAGTGAGCCCTGAGTACCACTGGATGTGACCTAAAAACAAAGAGAAAGAGAAGGAAGAACGGAGGAAGAAGGAGGAGGAGGAGGAGAAGAAGAAGAAGAAGAAGAAGAAGAAGAAGAAGAAGAAGAAGAAGAAGAAGAAGAAGAAGAAGAAGAAGAAGGAGGAGGAGGAGGAGGAGGAGGAGGAGGAGGAGAAGGAGGAGGAGAAGAAGGAGAAAGGAGAAGAAGAAGAAGGAGAAAGAAGAAGGAGGAGAAGGAGGAGGAGGAGGAGAAGAGAAGGAGAAGAAGGAGTAGGAGAAGGAGAAGAGAGGAGAAGGAGGAATAAGGAGGAAGAGGAAGAGGAGGAGGAGAAGTGAGGAGGAGAAGGAGGAGCAGCAGCAGCTAATGTCCCTCTTATGCCCTCTGGAGATTTAGTAAAACGGTTAAGGCATTTCTTGGACCCTTGGCACTGAAAAAGATCTCTTGACATGGCCAGTGGTCACTCCTGAGCACAGAGATAAGAATAGCCCTCTGAGCACTGATGAATGTGCTTCCCCCATCCCCAGTAAAACAAGCAAATAAACAAAATTCCCAAACAAATCAGTTTTCTTACTTCAGAATGCCAGGACCTTCCTGATCTGGCCCAACGTCCATTTCCCAGACCTCAACTCCTATAATTGTTCCTGAAGGCCTCCCTTCTACCATGGTCAAACACCCACCACTGCCTCGACTGTCCATAAGATCTGCTGTCCTCCCTAATGTTGCTCGCCTCAAACTCTTTTCCATCCTTCAGCACCCTAGGATCTGGACCCACACTTATGTCTGGGTCTAGAATGTGACTCAAATCCCAAAATGACATTTCCTCTTCTGGGAGGGTACAGGCACTGAGCACAGGGCATCTGAGGCACACCGCCGGGGCTGAGAGTGGGGCTCTCCCAGCAGGGCTGCCAGAGCATGAAAGATGACCCCTCTGTAGGCGAGGGAGCAAGGACACCGCCTCAGGGAAGCCCTCGGGGCTCATCCTCCAGCAGGGCTGAATCAGGCATGTCCTCAGAGCTTCCGGAACCCTCATCCTACACGTCAATCACTCGGTGCCTGCAAAGTTGATAACAGCTGCCATCGTGAAGTGTTTACTACGTGTTCGGCTCACTGCTTAGAGGCGTTACCCACTCTGGCGCGCCTGGAGAGGGCAACGCTCCACGGACCCATTTCACAGAGGCAGAAGCTGAGGCTGGAGGAACCCGAACCTGCAGCCCAGTAGCAGGAAGCAAATTGCCAGGAATAGGGCATTGGTGAAACTCACACCCCTGGCTGGCCCCGGATGCTCTCAGCACACAGCAAGCACTTAGCAAAAACTGCAGAACTTTGGGCCGGAGAGATAGTATGGAGGTAGGACGTTTGCTTTGCATGCAGAAGGACAGTGGTTCAAATCCCGGCATCTCATATGGTCCCCCCGAGCCTGCCAAGAGTGAGTTCTGAGCATAGAGCCAGGAGTAACCCCTGAGCGCTGCCAGGTATGACCCAAAAATCAAAAACCAAACAAACTAACTAAAGACTGGAGAACTTTGCTCAAAGTGGGTCCTATTTCTTGCTGGGGAGGTGTGTGTTGTGGGGAGGGTGCCAAGCCTCGGCAGCAGCATATCCTCTTCTTGGTGAGGGCGAGCACACAGAACCCCCTGGGTTGTCAGGAATGGGGGAAGGAGTGAGTCTCCCCAACCATGCTGGGGAGGGGTAGTGGGTGTGCCGAAGCTGGCTGGGCCAGAGCGGTCTAGGACAGGGCTGGCTGCTGCTTGTCTTGGGCCGCCTCGCTGCCACCACCCTGTGGTAATGAGACCGATCCAATTTGTACCCAGGGCCCCATCGGGAGCAGCTGCCACTGCCGGGTTTGAAGTAATTTAATTGGGCACATTAGCCACACGCTTCCTCCTCCGCTCCCCTCATCCAGGCTCACACAGATGCCCCCCCCAAATATCCCTGGTTCGAGCCGGGGCCCTCCTTCACCCCACTTCACTCCACCTGGCTGTAAGCAGCGTGCTCACTTCACCACCGGCTTGCCTCCCACGAAACCACCCCTCCACACCCCTCTTATCACCGAAGAGGGGCTTGGCTTTCTCTGGCAGGTTCCAGGCCTAGCCCTTTCTCTCTGGTACCCACAGAAGCTTGCAGGGCTGGGGTGCTTATCTCTCTTTTCTGTGCCTAGTAAAGGGGTCCAGGCTTTCTGCAATCCAGGGGTCTGGCAGCCAAAGAGCAGAGTCAGGTAAGGGGGGGGGCAATCATTCAGTGCTCTGGAGGTTGGGCGCAGAGGGGCACTCCGAGAATTGAGCAGTGCCCGCTGAGCGCTGAGCGGAGACCCAGGCACACACACACACACACACACACACACACACACACACACACACACACACACACACACACATTCTGGGGCTCGCTCTCTGTCCCAGCAACCCCTACTGCTCCGCCTCCACGCACTGCTAAGCCTACAACGGAGCTGCAGGCAGAAGGAGGCAGCCAGGGGCAGGTGGGAGGGTGTGGCAGGGCCAGGCGGGGTCCCTGGAGGGCAGAGGCTCTGCCCAGCTGGGTACAGGGCCCCAAGAGCTCCCCTCCCCCAGTGCTTTCCACCACGGTGGCTCCCCCTCCTGCACCTCCACGCACCTCACTACAAACGCACTCATTAGGCGATGTTTACCGCGGGCAAGAAGGCGCTCTGAGAGGAGCAAGCTATTCCGGCTGGCCAGCTGCTGCGGTGCAAGCTCGGAACTGGACACCCCACATGCAGATCTGCTGGCCCTGCCATCCTCCCTTCCCATAGGGACCCTGGCCAATGCCCCCACATGCACACACACACACACACACACACACACACACACACACACACACACACACACACACACACACACGCTCAAGCATGCTAATGTACCAATTCCCCAAACATCCCAGCATTCCCATCAACCTTGACACCCAACTCCAGTCCCTACCCTAGGCCATTCACCTCCTCCTCTTCTTCCAGGGGACAGCTGTCCAGCCAGCCCCCCACCCTCCTATGCCAGCCCACTTCCCAGAATCCCTGCTGCAGACTCTGGGCATCTTCCAGCTCCATCCACAGGTCCCAAGCCGGTTGCCAACTCCAGTGCCAGCCTCGGGGAATTGTGCTGGGTGAGAAAGTTCATCCAGCCGAGGCGAGCTGGACAAGGCCTAGCCAGGCTGACCGGACATCCAGAGGGTCAAGGATGCCCATGGCTATGGAACTGGCACTGTCTACCTGGCACCACTGACCGGGGTTCCCTGGCAAAGGGGCTGAGATTGGCAAGAGCTGGCTCGGGCACTTGGCCAGTCCAGGGACCGCCCCAGAAGACAGGTCTGACCTGCTGACCTGGCCACAGCCACATGTGTCACCTGCTGGGCACTGCCCACAACACTGGGGACCTGCCTGGCTCCTGCTTCTCCTCCCACCCCGCCCCTCACCCTCCTCCTCTTCCCGCTGTTCCAGCCTTACGCCCCTGGGGAAGCAGTTATTGAAAATGGTCCATCAGATTCAATAAGGATTCAGAGTCCCCAGGAGGATGGGGAGGGGGAAGGGAAAGAGAGGTAGGGGGTGGGAAGCCCACCCACTGTCCCCCCTTTCTTCAGAACTGCCCACATAAGGCTGCCGGAGAAGGAACAGCCTGAGCGAGCCCCTGGAGGGCACTTCTGTGCCTCTTGGCAAGTGCGTGGGGTCTGCCTCTGCTTGCCTGACTTCCATCTATTCACGGACACCCCCCAACTCTGACTTCTCAGGGTGACAGTGCCCCAGCCCCCCCCCCAGATCTTGCATTGTCAGCCCATGGGTCAAGCTGACCCCACAAGACCATCTCACAGCATTAGGGTCTTGTCTCCTGGGTAACACATTTCGGGGGGCACTGGCCAGGCCCCTTCAAGGGCTTAGTGCCCCCTAGCCAGGGCCTTCTGTCTAGACCCCCGAAGAAACCCAAGGGACCAGCCAGGGGGGCTGGATTTGCTATAGCATGAATGGGGGAGGAGGGGAGAGCTGAACTGGTCTCCACTAGACTTTCAAGTGCCCTGTCCCTAAGCGGCCATTCCTCCCAGCTCACCCTTCATCTGCCCTCTCTTCCATGACTCCCCCCAATTCCTGCCCCACAAGATCCAGGGGCCTCTGCCCAGAACATGAGCCTGATGCATGATCTCTGTGTCTGTGGGGGCCCTGGGAGGACAGATCTAGGCACCTGGATTTGCTGGACACTGTCTCCCCAATGATGTTCTCCGGGACAGCATCCCCAGGGCCAAGCTCCCTGACAGGAGACACAAGCTTCCTACACTGCCACCCAGGGGACAGGGATAAGTCAGCCAGGAGGGTTGGAGGGCCTGGATCGCCTTCCAGAGCCTATCCCGTGGACTCCAGGCAGACTCGGGACATGGGCCTCGGCTTCCTGGCTCAGCGCTCCCCACAAGGTCACCTCTCCCTCCCTGCCTGCCGTCTGCCCACTGCAACGCTGACCCCTGCAGGCCTGCCGAGGCTCTGCCCGCCTGCCCAGGCACAGGATGGCGGGACACTGGGAGGCCTGGGCAGGCCAGCCTAAGGTTGGCCTATGGCTGAGGGCAAGCTGAAGGAGGTATCTGTGGTGGGTAGTAGGCAGCCTGACACAGTCTTTTAGGGAGAAGACATGCAGATGGGGGAGACAGGCAGAGTTGGAGCCAGAGTTCTTGGGGCTGTGAGAAAGAGGGCTGGCCTTTTCCCATGCATGGTCCCCTGCTTCTGCCCAGAAAAACCGTGGAGAGGACAGCCAGAAAGCCTGGGGTTTGAGTGGTGAAGGGATGACATGACTCTCAAGGGAAGCATTGGAGACATGTGGCATGGCTGAGAGAGGCAGGGGGCACTCCTGAGACCCTCAAGGAGCAAGACTGGGACACGGTGGGGAGAGGGGGACCAGGCGAGGACAGCAGATGAGAACTGTCATCAAAGATCAAGTCACAGGTGTTCCTAGGGGTGGGGCGGGAGGATCCAGATGGAAAAGATATGAACCCCTGGGGTACTGTAGGGGAACTGATTTAGTCCTCATTCCCCTACCAGCCAAAGGGGTGATGAGCAGAGAAATGGGGGGGGGGGTCACAGCCTTGGCAGAGGGAGTAGAGTTTAAGGGGCCTGTAGTGAGCTGGACATAAGGTTTGCTCAGGAACTAACAAGATGAGAGGGGGCAAGAGGGGTCCTTGAGGTTCTCAGAGCCTCCAGAGATGCAGGAACTCACCCAGAGTCTACCCTGGGGAGTTTCCAACCTGGTCCCCAACCCACTCTGAGAGAAGTTTCCAGCTGGCTCAGGCCAGAGTTTGAACTGCACCTGACTTGAACCTAGCTGACCCTGCACTTGAAGCTACAGTGTGGCAGGGCTGCACTCACAAACTGAGCACCCTCCCCCAGGAGCAGGATCAGAGGATGAAGGGGGGGTGGTATTCCTGGCCCTGTGCCTGGCAAGTGGAACTGGCACCTGGGAGAGGGCAGAGGTGCTTGGAGGAGTGAGGTGTGGGAAGAGAGAGGAGAGGATGTGGGGTCCTAGACCTGGACTAATTAGCTGAGGGGGTGGGGGAGGCTGACTGTCTAGGGGGTAATAGAGTGCTCACTGTACCCCCAAAGTGGGGACTTACACAAGTGACAGCTAAGAGCAAGGAGGGACCAGGAGCGAACAGCCCCGAATGCAGTAGCCAGCATCAGAACTAAAGGGGTCCCCAAAGGCCAAGTCCTCTCAACCACCCCCTATAGGACCAGCAAACTATAGGCGGCAGACTCTGCTAGAGAGAGGGGAGACAATCTTTATGTCTTTGAATCCAAGAACTGGGGGGAGGGGGCATGCCTAGGAGCCTGGAGCTCTCAGGTTCCAGTGGACGATGATGAAAGGAGGTGACGGCACTTCTCTGGGGGTCTCAGAGCGCCCCCAGCACCCCTACTCCCAGGAAGAGGGCAGCAGTGAGCTGGGGGTGGGGGGAATCTCCTCCCGCCAGCGCCAGCGGGGTGGGGTGTGCTGTTTGCAGCAGCTGCGGTGGGGAGAGAAAAAAGCCCCAAGTGCAGACCCTGGCAGGCAAAGAAGGGGCAGAGTGGGTGCGGTGGGCGGTGGGCGACTGGCCTAGGGTGGGGCTCCCCCAGGTGGGCACAGAGGCAGCCAGGGCAGTTGCTCCAAGGGGACCAGCCTACAGGTGGGCACTGCGTGAGGAGGTGGTGGCTCAGGGAGGAAAAGGCAAGGCCATTTCCCCGGGAAAGAGGAAGCACTCGGAGGCTTGGCTTGGCTTCCCGGACACAGTCCGGACGGACAACGGACAGTCGGACGCAGCCAAGGAGCAGAACAGACCAGACGAGACACGGGCCACTCCCAAAGCCCCAGCTGGGCTGCAGGGTGGTGGTGGTGGTGGTGGGTAGGTGGGAATCCTCCCCAGGGATCATGGTCCCTCCCCATCCTCCCTCCAGGGCCAGAGTGAGTTTTGGGGTTCTCCGCATCGCCCCTCTGCAAACCTGGAGCGCATATTTTTCTCGGCATCTCCCAGATCATCTCTGCCCTCTTTCTCTTCAGGTACTCCTTCCTCCATCCTATCCTCCCTGGTGCCTGCGACTCACCCCCCACCCAGAGCAAACAGCACCCTCCCTTCCACGTCTGGACCCCCCTTAAAGATGCCCAAAGATGCCCCCACGGTGGCACCCTCTCGATTCACAGTTGGCACCGGCCGCCCGCTGTCACTCCACACTCCCTGGGTGCCCACAACCTTGGCCCGGAGAGCTGGAGCTGCTCAGGGCTTCTTGCCCCTAGATTGCCCCTGGAGCTGGCACCTTGGAGGAGAAGAGGGGGGCAGATACCTTGGAGGTGCTGAGGTGCCTAGAGGGCATTGCCCAGCTCCTATAGGAGAGGGTCCCTTCAGGGCTGTTGTGTGTGTGTGTCCTTGGGTGTGTGTGTGTGTGTGTATTGGGGAGGGAGGTCCTTGTAGGGGACACTGCAGGGGTCTAGGGTTGGAGCCCTGGGGGGGGATCTGCATAGCCAAGCACCCCTATTTCTTTTGGGGGTGCCCCCCATAAGCAAGCAAGCAAGCCAGCCAAACCCGCTGCTTACCTGGGCTGGCCGCCTCCGGGTCCCGGTACATGGTCCCCCCCTAGTCGCCGGCTGGCTCCCTCTCCCTCCGGGCTGCTCAGAGCCGCCCGGGGCGCGTTGCTCCGCCGCCGCTGCAGGACATGGGTCCGACCGGGAGACCCCCGGGGGCGGGTCCGAGGCGGAGGTGGGGGGCCGTGCGGGCTGGGCTGCACCGAGCCGAGCTGAGCCGAGCCAGCCGGGGAGCCAGCCAGCCAGCCAGCCAGCCGGGGAGCGGGGGCCGCCCGCCCAGCCGAGCCGCCTCCCTCCGGCCTGCAACGCGCGCCGTGTGTGTGTGTGTCTGTGTGTGTCTATGTGTGTGTGTGTGTCTGTGTGTAAGTGTGAACGTGTGTGAGCGCGCCCCGGGCACCGCCGATCGCTGCTGCCCGCTGTCGACCGCGCCCCGCTATTGCAGCGCCCCAACCCCCGCGCCCCGGAGCCGCCCCGTTGGGCACACACACACCGCCGCCTGTGCCCCCCGTTGGAAGGGCACGGCCTGGCAGGACCGGGGTGCGGTGGGGTGGGGTGGGACTGGCTGAGCCCCAAGCAGCGCCCCCCCTCCCAGCAGTTCGTCCTGGTAGGCTGCGCCTGGTGGGCAGCGATCGCCCCAATTTCCCCGGCCCGCCTGGCCCGCCGCGTCCCGCTTGCCCGCCCGCCCGCTCCGTGCCCAGGTTGCCCTTTGATCCGTTCCCGAAAGGCGCGGCGATCCGCTCCTGGTTTTCCGCACAGCCCGGGCTCCTGGGCGTTAGCTCGGGGGCTCGGCTCCGCCGCGGACCCGGGAGACGGGCTGGTGAGTGAGGAATTCTGGAGCGGATTTTATGGAGCGGATTCATTCAGGCCCAGTCCCGCTCGCCATCCCCGAGGCCATCTCTCTCTGTCTCTCTTTGTCACTCCGTCTCTCTCTGTTTCTGTCTCTGTCTCTCTGTGTCTGTCTGTCTGTCTCTCTCTCCTCCCACCCCCAAGAGTCCCCCCAGAAAGGTCCACCTGGAGGGGCTCAGCTTCCTACGTTGTCAGAGCTGCACTTGGGGGCAAATCTTGCCTGCTGGGCCTCAGTTTCCCCCTTCTCTCTCTCTGTCTCTCTCTCTGTCTCTGTCTCTCTCTGTCTCTATCTCTCTGTCTCTGTCTGTCTCTCTGTCTCTGTCTGTCTCTCTCTGTCTCTGTCTCTTTCTCTGTCTCTCTCTCTCTCTCTCTCTGGCTGGCCACATCACTCACCAAAGAGCCAAAACCGATGGGCTTCACCTCACTTCCTCCTTCCACTGACAGGCTCCTCCATCGCTCCCACCCCTAGGAAACCCTTTTATCCCCTTTTGGGGAACCCTTCTGTGAGCTCAGCATAGTTCGAATGCCCTCCTGGACTATTCTCTGCCCCCGTTGGAACCCATTGGTTCTGGGGCTCTTCTCCCACACCTCCAAGTGAAAGCCTGGAACCACTGGTGATTGTGGAAGACAAGACTAGACCTCCCACCCTGCATAACCCTCCGCAGGCCTATTCTGGGACACCCCCAGCAATGTACCCAACAGCACAAACACAACATGTATGAGATGCACAATGTGAGAGGGCACAGCCCCCTTCTGCCTCTTCTTGCACTGAGTAGGCAGAAGGGCAGGATAAAGATCCCCCCAAACCACACCCTCCCACCCTCACACACCCACATGCCCCCCTGCCCTGCCAGCATCCTGCCCGCCTTCCCCCTGGGAATGCAGTGGGAAGGAGACGTGGGTGGCAGAGTTAAGGACGCGTCCACCCACCCAGAAAACCCATTGCCCTGACTTCATACAGCTCAGCTGGCACCCGGCCACACCCCACCTTCCCACAGTACTGGGGGGAGCCCTGCACCCACAGAACAAATCCCTGTCTCAGCTGTCCCCAGGACACAGACACACGCAAACACACGGCCAGGCTCAAGCCATGCATCTGGACACACATGCAGAGAACCTCCACCTGAGCATCACTGAGTACATGCATCCACAAATACTCAAGGAGTCTGTTTCACACACACACACACACACACACACACACACACACACACACACACACACCTCCACCCACAGCTTTTCCGGTTGAGAAACAGATAAGGAAATTCCCCCCCAAGCAAGCCTCCATGAATACAGCTCAGTAAAGAACAGATTTCTTTGGATTGAATGTTCCAATTAAAAATGGAAAGAAATGAAGGAACCCATTCATCCCTCAGTGGCCAGAAAGCTCAGTGCTCATGGCCCGGTACTGGGCCTTGATTCTTTCACACACCCTCGACACACACATTCTAGATACCTAGAACTGAGCCATGCAGCCCTTTTCAGCAAACCCCAGAAAACCGAGTCCACAGAGCCCCTTGGGGTCTCCAGACTTGGCTGTTTCCACCCCTCTCCTGGCCCTAGGAAAAAACAAATGTGTAACCCTCCCACTCTGCCCCAACGATCACAAGGACCCCCTGGATGTCAACTTCTGCCATCAATGGGCCCCTGGTTCCTAGGTCAGGAATTTCCCCCACTAATACCCCTTAAAAAGTCAGAGGGACCAAGGAGGGTTCATCTGTGCAAATCAATTGTCTATGTAAGCAGGGTTCGAGTGGGAGTTGGTGGAACCAAAACACCCCTCAATGACAGATGGTGGAGGTCTTGAGAGCAGAGAACTTTCCCAGTGATGTAAATTCTGCAGAGCTAACAGCCAGGCAGCTGCCAAGGGCAACCAGAAAGAGTTCCCAAGCCCCTCAGACACACTACCCTAAGCCCCAGGAATAAAGTTTGGAAACCGAGACACTGTTAGCATCAGTGGGTGGTTTCAAATTTTTCCTTGCTGGTGGGTCAGAGAGATAGGACTGGGGTTAAGGCACTTGCCTGCCACCCCACAGACCCCAACTGGAATCCTCAGTACCACATATGGTCACCCCGCACCACATACGGTCCCCCCAAGCACCTTCAGGGCAGGAGTCACTCACACCCAGAACCAGGAGTAGCCCTTGAGCACTACCAACTGTGCTCCTTACTTCTCTCCCTACCACCAATTTTTTGGATCCAAGAAAAGCTTTGTGGTCCCATCTTTGGGTCTCTCTCAGTCACTTTGTAGGGGGGGTATAATCCAAGGGATGGGGGGAGATAGAGAATACAGATTTAGGGCGCTCTGCCATCTTTAGCTGCGTGGGGACAGATTTTGAGCTCTCTGGGCCTCCGTTTCCTCCTCCATCCAATGCAGGAACTCATCTCACCTGTTTGGGTTATAAAGGTTTAATGAGCTGAGAGGATGAAAGCCTTGCAAAACAGAGCTGGGAGCAGAGAACTTAGAGTCTTGATGGGCCTTGGGTGCCTTTGCGGTTCTTTGTTTACACTTAGCACAGGCCACACATGCCCTGGTGTTGCCTGTCTAGAAAGTTCTTCCAAACAGCTAACCCGGAATCAATCTGCTGGCGGCTCAGGAAAACAACCACACCCAGTTCCCGGCTCCCACGCGGCCCCACAGCACCCGGCAGAGCTGAGGCTACTGGAGCAGGGAGGTCCCTGGAGAAAGACCAGGCAGTGAGGTGGGCCCCGGGTTCCATGAGGTGGCAGAGAAAATGCAGGCAGCCCAGGCTCCCTGTGGATCGCCCCATGGCCTGCTGCCGACCCCTCAGGCCTGTTTCCCATCTGGTGCAGGTGGCACTGAAGCTGGGGTGTCCTGGGCCAGCAACAGCAGGGACAGAAAGCAGGCAGGATCTGTCCCTCTGCGGGCCTGCACACTTCTGACTGCGCAGGGCCCCTGAGGCCTGGGCTTGGTTGCTAGGCCACGGTGAGAGGCTGGGTTCCCTCTGGCCCCTACCTGGCCTGCTCTTTGCCACTGCCCCCCTCTCTGCATACACAAGCCTGCACCACCACCCCCCACCCCGCCTCTTGGCCAGGGGCTGAATTATTAATAAAAATGCTGAGGAAGCCGATCATGCCGCCCTTGTGACAGAACAAACACTCGCTCCACGCCACGCTTCATGCGCCTTGACCGAGCATTTCCACACCTACCCAGGAGACTTCGTTGCCCTGCAGGGCCATGGCAGGGCCCACTGGGGTGCCCGCTGGAAGACAGGATCTGATTGCTGCCCCATATCTGCCTGCTCGGGATCTTTCTCTTCTGCAGAGGCCTAGAGCCCTAGAGCAGGAGGGAGAAGGGGAAGCAGCAGCCCCAGAAATGTGGGGGCTCTGGGCACTCTCAGAAGGCAGTGCACTCTCAGCCCTCCCTGCACCTGCTGTGGGATGGGTCCCAGGAACCAGAGTGTCTGCGTGTTTCTTGTTAGCTTTTGGGCTGCTGGGACGGCCTGAGAGCAAAGAGGCAGGGGTCTGCCTGCAGCATCTAGCGAGAAAGCCTGTTCTTCTCGGTCATTCTCCCTCTGGGATTCAGGGACACAGGAAATCATAATCAGGGAACCACCGAAAAATGTAAGGACAGCCGGGGAGAGAGTGGGCATTGAATATGCCCCCCCACCCCCAGCACCAATGACCCAGCTTCAAGCTCACTTTGTGTCCCCCCTGCAGTCCTCAGGCCATGCTATAGGACAGGGCCAGAGATATCTTCCTGCAGAACCCCTTCCTCATCCTTATCTTCACCCCATGCCCAGGTTTGTTTGGGGGGGGGTGCGAGGAGGAGCTGCAACTGAGCAAACCAGGGTTGGCAGCACACAAGGCAAATAAATGATCTCTTTTGGGCCTCTCCCAACACTTCTGTTCCCCATAACCTGCTCCTCCAGATTCAGGCCCCCCCCCCCATCTTTCTCTCTGTCTCCTTGGTCCCTCCCCTGGCTCTTGCTTGGTCTAGTTTCCCAGGTCCCAAAGATGATGGTTGGTCCCCACCCTTTTCTCCTGGCTGGCTGGTCTCTGGCCCACCCAGACTGTACCAGCTGTAGCCCAATTCATTCTTTTTCTTTCTTTCTTTCTTTCTTTCTTTCTTTCTTTCTTTCTTTCTTTCTTTCTTCTTTCTTTCTTTCTTTCTTTCTTTCTTTCTTTCTTTCCTTTCTTCTTTCTACTTTCTCTTTCTTTTCTGTCTTTTTCTTTCTCTCTTTATTTCCTCCTTTCTTCCCTCCCTCCTTCCCTCTTTCCTTCCTTTCTTCCCTCCCTCCCTTCCTTCTTCCTTTCCTCCTTCTCTCCTTCCTTCCTTCCTTCTTTCTTTTCATTCTTTCTCTTTTCTTTTTCTTCTTTTTTTTCTTCCTCTTTCTTTCTTTGTTTCTTTCTTCTTTCTTGGTCTGCTCACAGAAATTACTCCTGGCAGGTTGGTTATGCCTTTCTCTCTTATGTCTTTTCTTTTTCTTTCATTCTTTCTTTCTTTCTTTCTTTCTTTCTTTCTTTCTTTCTTTCTTTCTTTCTTTCTTTCTTTCTTTCTTTCTTTCTTTCTTTCTTTCTTTCTTTCTTTCTTTCTTTCTTTCCTTTCTTCTTTCTACTTTCTTTCTTTTCTTTGGTTTTTGAGCCACACCTAGAATCACTCCTGGCACAACTGGGAGACTGAAACTGAATGGATGCGGGGTACCAAACCCTCTCAAAGCATGCAAGGCAACCCTTGCCTGCTGTACTGTCTTTCCAGTCCTGCAGCCCAATTCTTTTCGTTTTTTTATCTGGGGTTGATCACTGTGGCCCAATTCTTTTTTCTTTTTTTTTTTTTATTTGGTTTTTGGATTTTGGGTCTCACCTGGCAATGCTCAGGGGTTACTCCTGGCTCAGTGCTCAGAAATCACTCCTGGTAGGCACGGGGAATCATATGGAATGCCAGGATTCAAAGCACCATCCATCCTAGATTGGCTGTATGCAAGGCAAACATCCTTACCACTGTACTATCTCTCTGGCCCAATTCTAGACCACAGTCTGTTTTAAAACACCCCATCTTCTCTCTGTCTGGCAACTTGAGAACCCTGAGATGGGCTGAGAGGCCCCTTGTCAGGTTGTACCCTGGGCAACATCTTGCTTTGAGATCACAAACTTGGTTGTGACCTGGGACCTATCATTCAATCCTTCTGAGCCTCAGTTTACCCTTCTGTACCATAAGCATGTCAGTTTTGAATCTTGATTTGTCTTGGACTTGTAACAGAACAAACAAACCCAGGGAACCAACTTCCACACAAAAACACACATTCAACCACAACATGTGCCTATTAATGGGCACAAAAGAGGGCTAAGGCTCCAATAAAAATCCTTGGCCCCGGGCCTGGAGGACTGTCTCAAGGGGCTTGAGGGCACTCGGGATGCCCACATTTGCTCTGCGCCACTGAATGATCCCCAAGCACAGCTAGCAGTGACTCCTGAGCATAGAGCCAGAAATAGTCCCAAGCTCTGCTGGATGGAACGCCCCTCATTGCCCACCCCTAAAAGTCAATCAATCAATTCCTGACCCAGAGGCCTGGGGGGGGGGGGGGCAGGGCGGAGGTGGCTCAGCTCTGAACATTTGAGCCCAGCTTGGCCTTGTGTATAATGAGGGAGGAGGGAAAGAATCTATTCTACCAGGGCTCACTCTCTCCCTCTCCCTCTCCCCACTCCCTCTCTCTCTTTCTCTCTCTCTCTCTCTCTCTCTCTCTCTCTCTCTCTCTCTCTCTCTCTCTCTCTCTCTCTCTCTCACACACACACACACACACACACACACACACTCTTTTTTCTTTTGCTTTTTTTTCACTCTCTCTGTCCTGTCTCTTCCATTCTCTCTCCTTTCTCCCCTCTCTTCCTTTCTGTCTTCTTTTTTTTTTTTTTTTTTTTTTTTTTTTTTTTTTTTTTTTTTTGGTTTTTGGGCCACACCCGGTAATGCTCAGGGGTTACTCCTGGCTATGCGCTCAGAAGTTGCTCCTGGCTTGGGGGACCATATGGGACGCCGGGGGATCGAACCGCGGTCCGTCCTAGGCTAGCGCAGGTAAGGCAGGCACCTTACCTCCAGCGCCACCGCCCGGCCCCCCTTTCTGTCTTCTTTCTCTTTTTCTCTCCTCTCTTCTCTCTTCCTCTCTCTGTTTCACTCTCTTCCTTTCTCTCTTCTCTCTCTTTCTCTCCTTTCTCTCTCCTCTCCTCTTTCTTCCTCTCTACCTTTCTCCCTTCTCTCTCTTCCTCTCTCTCTTCCTGTTTCACTCTCCCTTTCTCTCTTTTTCTCTTCTTTCTTTCTCTTCTCTCTCTTTTCACTCTCTCTTCCTCTCTTCTCTCTCATTTCTCTTCTCTCTTCTCTCTCTTCCTTACACTTTTTTCTCTTCTCTCTCTTCTCTCTTCCTCTTCTCTCTCTTCCTTATTCTCTTTTTCTCTTCTCTCTCTTCTCTCTTCACTCCTCTCTCTCCTCTCTCTTTCTCTCTCCTCTCTCTCTTCCCCCCATCCCCCGCTAGCTCTCTCTTTCTCTCTCTGCCTATGGCCAGCGCAGCTCATTTTCAATCGCTGGTGGAGCCTATTGAACAGGCTTCATCTGGCTTTCATGGTATTTAAAGGTCCTTTGACCAACCGCTTTTTGATCTTCTGCTGATGGAACCGAGCCGAGGCTCTTTCGCAGACCCCCACGTACTAGCGCCTCGGAGTCTTTTGATATCAGACACATCTTCCGTGGCATGTTCAAAGCTCGGGCCGGCTCGGCCACCTCCTCCCAAGCCGGTCATCTCTGGCCCCCTCCGCCCACCCTCAGTCATGCCCTAGTTAAGGGGCCCTCTGGGAGTTGGGGAGTTCTCCCCTGGAAGATGGGTGGATCCCAGTCAAGAGACTGGCTGTAGGGGGGCTCCAGCTTAGCCCCCTTCTCAACGGGTTGGGGTGGAACCTGTCACCCCTCTGGGTGGGCTGGGATGAGAGTCATCCCTTTGGTTCCCCTGAACTGCCTCTTCTTCTGCTCCAGCTGAAACTGCAGATATAAGCACTGGACCCCCAATCCATTCACTTATTTATGGGGCTCCAAAAATGAGCATCCCTGGACCAGAGCAATAGCACAGTGGGAAGGGCACTTGGGTTTGATCCCCATCATCCCATATATGGTCTCTTGAGTATGCCAGGAGTAATTCCTGAGCACAGAAGCAGGAGTATGCTCTGAGCACTGCCAGGTGTGACCACAAACCAAAAAATAAAATAATGAGCACCCTTAAGCAGAGCGGGGAACTAATCCTGAGGTGTGAGGGGACAGAGACTGACACCCACATCTTTCTCCTCACCCCCGCATTCCTACACTTTGTAAGTGGTGACCAAAGGGCTCCAGCTGCTGGGCCCAAAGGCAGAATTTGAGAGGTGCAGGTGGAAGGCGGTGGAAGGAGAAGATGGCTTCAGACTCAGCCCCCTTTCCAGGCAGGAGCAGCCAAGCCAGCCAACTTGCACTGACCCACCTGCAATATAGCAGCTGGGGTAAGGGTGTTCATGCATGAAGGGGACCCTGTTGAGCGGTTTTGCTCTAACGTCCAGTGTGTCTCTGCAGACCTGGGGGTGCGCAAGGGGATTGGGTGGCATCACCCTGAGTTGGGGTAGCAGGACTCCTGAGTACCCCCAGAACTGAGGCTGAAGCTCCCTGTCTCTGTTGGAGTTGAAGAGCATCGTGGAGGTAAAGAGTGGGGGACTTTTGTCTGCCAGCAAATGTGAGGGTGTCCACATCTGGGAGTGTAACTCCACCCTGGATTTAGGTGTACATACCTGAGACCCGCCCTTTTCTGGGAGGGGTCTTGGGAACTGAATATTAGGTGTAACCTTACCTGCAAGACCCCTCCCATTCCAGGGAGTGGTCTTGGAAGGTTATATAAAGCCTTTGACCCAGGGGATTAGGGTCTTTGCCCTTTTGGCTTTAGGCTGGATCTTTGCCCTTTTGGTCTTTGACCAGCATGAAGGTCAAAGGAAGATGGCTGAAAGGAGTTAAGATGCAGGGTAGCTAAGAATGACTGCTTATAAGGTTATGAGATAGGCCACACACATGTGGTGAATAGGGATGAATAAAGCTGATGCTTCCTGATGCCTGCCTGTGAGTGAGTTCAATACCCATCGTTTTCCTGGACCCCAGACCCGCCAGCTGAATGGGGGATGAAGCCACATGGCCAGGGCCTAAGGACAAAGGCCTCCATCCTTCACCATCCATCTCCATCCAGCACCATCATTATTTATTTGATTCAACATGGGATTACCTTGGTCACTATCAGGGATACTCACTTGTACTTGGGGGGGTTGACCCTTCAGAGAGCCTGGAAAAAGGGCAAGTTGAGACCTCCAAGTCTTGGCAAGAGAGAGAGACACACAGAGAGAGAGAGAGAGACAGAGACAGAGAGAGCAGAAAGAATAGTGTGTATGCTTTGCATATTTCACTTGGCCAATTGAGCTTCCATCTCATATGGTCCCCTGAGCACTACCAGGAGTGACTCCTGAGTGCAAAGGAAGGAATGAGCCCTGAGCACTGCTGGGTGTGGCCCCCCAACAAAAACAGAACCAATCAATTCACCAAGGCTCCTCTCTGGTTCCTGGCTCTGGGTCCTGGAGGTACCCTGGAGAGGAGGTCCCAGCCCTGTAACAGCCCCAGCTGCCACTTTCTGAGCCCTGACGTGCCACAGGCATTATTCCCCCATAGCAGCTCCTGTTGCAGTGAAGTTCCAGTGTGGCCCTTTTCACCCCAAAGCAGAAGCTAGGATTTGAGGGGGGCTTGGGTCTCCCCAATTAAAACCTGGAAGAGGAGTGAACCAACCAGAAGTTGGAGACTCATCCAGCTCCAACTGTAGAATCCAAGCCCCCAGCTTCAGGCTTTGCCACCTTTGAGGCCCAGGTTTTTTTGTTTTTAATATATAAAATCTTTATTTAAGCACTATGATTACAAACATGATTGTAGTTGAGTTTCGTCATAAACAGTCGAGGCCCAGTTTGATCGGTTTGGCACAACTCATGGAAAATGAAGGGGGAATAGAGTGTGGTGGTCGCATGTCTGGCTGCCTGGAAGTTCCTTCCAGCTCCTGCCCATCCCATCAAGGTTCTGTCCTTAGTACCTTGATCTCCCCAACTCCTCATTCAACCTATCCTCTTGTTAGGGTCCAGAGTCAAAGAATAAGACTACACAATTGGACCAGAGAGATAGCACAGCTGTAAGCTGTAAACTGTAAGCTGCCTTGCATGCAGGACAGTGGTTCGAATCCTGGCATCCCATATGGTCTCCCGAGCCTGCTGGGGGCGATTTCTGAATGTAGAGCCAGGAGGAACCCCTGAGTGCTGCCAGGTGTGATTCCCCAAAAAACCCCAAACAAAAACTACACAATTGAAATAAAACAAAGCAAGACTTATTCCATCAGCCATAAGCCCCAAAATAGCTAGGCAGGGCCACCCCCTGCAGGAGGTGACCCCTCTCCCCAAGCCAGTTTATATAGGGAGGGGATGAGGAGGTTCTAGCTTCAGATAATCTTTCAGGTGATTGGCTGTTTTCTAGGGTACCTTCCTATGGCTCCCTAGTGTCCTTTCCAGAGAGACTACCTGGTGTGGCCAGATATTTCAGGGCCGTGTTTTGGAAGCTTAGGCTTGAGAAAGAGAAGCCTAAACGGTCTACAACATGGAGCCCTTCACAAAACAGCATGTTGCCCCCATTCTGCTCAGAACCACTCTCTCTCTCCCACAATTACATTTTAACCAGTTCCCAGGTTTAGTATCTACCTCCCTAGATCCACCCCCATGTCTTTTGCCTTTCCTGTCCACTGTCCCCCCCTTGCTGGGGTTTCTAAGACAAGATCTAATGTTCCAGCTGCCAGGAAGACATACACACACATACACACATATGCACACATAACATGTACTACCTCTTGAAAACAATAGCTATGTCTGAAATGGGGACCTCTCCATAGGGAGACCCTATGGAGGGGGAAACAGCCTTGTCTCACTTAACACCCTCCATCCAGCTGGAAATGCCTAGTTTCTGCTGGGTGTTTCCACCCCAAGTTGCCACTTTATCCCAGAGGGTGGTTCTCCAGGAGTTCTTCATTACTATTTGGGTAGATTTGGTCTATTTTATTAAAGTCTGACTAGCTTCCCACTCCTCTTCTTTGCTTCCCAAGTAAGGGATTGAAACTTTTTTGTTTGCTTTTGGCTTTCAGGTCACACGCAGCAGTACTCAGGGCTTAGTGTGGCTCTGTGCTCAGGAATTTACTCCTAGCAGTGCTCAGAATACCTTATGGGATGCCAGAGATCAAATCCTGTGATCATGTGCAAGGCAAACACCCTATCAATTGTACTATTGCTCTGGCCCCAGATTGAATCTTTTGGGGTGGTTGTTTTGAGCCACACCCAGGAGTACCAAGGGATTACTCCTGGCTCTGCACTCAGAAATCACTCCTGGCAAGCTCAGGTTATCATATGGGATACTGGGGATCAAACCTGGGTTCGTCCTGGGTGGGCTGCATGCAAAACAAATACCCTGAACCTTTTTCAAGACAAAAATCACCCATTGCCCTTGGCCATACTATTTCATATTTTGTTGGCCATACCTGGCATTGACCAGGGCACCTTCTGTAGTGCTGGTGTTTGAACCAATGTTGGAAGTAGGCAGCAAGCAAGTGCCTTCACTCATGTCCTCGCCTATCCTCTGAGTAATTGGCTCACAGTGGATCAGAAACCCTCTTAGAGGAATGGTCAGGCCATTGTTGGAGGAGCGGGAGCTCTCCTCCAGTCTCCTCCTGTTTCGGTAATGCCAGAGGCCTGTCTGGATGCATGCAGGGAACGCAAATTTGACTCAGCCTGCAGGGTTGTTGATGAAAAGAAGTCAAGCTCGGTGCCCACAGCCAGCACAGCGCCCTAAGACCACACAGGGCCCCAGTGCTGCCTTTCTTTGGCTTTGTAAATCCAGACACTTAGCCAACGCTGGTCCTTTGGATTGAGTGAGATCGTGAAGCTTGGCTGAGTTCAATTGGGTGGGAGAAGAAAGGGGATGGAACAGAGGCTGAAGAAGAAAGGGGAGGTGAGGGAAGGAGGGCGATTCTACCGTTTGTTGCACAAGTCTGTGCAGGTGACCCCGAGGCTGGGCCCCGCAGGGAGCTCTCAGGAGGAGGCAGTCAGGGCCCGCCACGCAGTGCTCTGAATTTCGGGGAAGAAAGTGCCTCATGCTATATATAAAACCCTCAGGGATATTCTTAGCAGGCCCGTCAGCCCTGCTCCCCAGGAAACCTGGTGACCCTCTGGGGAGAATCTCACGGGCTCTATGACAGTGCTGCTGTTTCTGTGGGGCCTCAGTTTCCCCCTCTGCTACAGAATGCTGTGGTGCCATCCAAGAGCTCCTTGGTGGAGCTGATGGAACTAACCCCTGAGGGTAGCCTCCCATGTCCTCTTCTGGTCACCACACCCTGGGATGTGCTCAGCGTCACCAAGGCCACGCCTGTCCTATTTGTCTTTCTGGTCAAACAAGGCCATGCAGACAGGGTGGCGAGTGGTGACTGTGGAAGTTCTAACATGGGGCTAAAGCGATAGCACAGCAGTCGGGCTTTTGCTTTGCACGTGGCTGACCCGGGACAGACCTGGATTCAATCCCTGGCATCCCATATGGTCCCCCAAGCCAGGAGCAATTTCTGAGCCCAGAGGCAGGAGTAACCCCTGAGCATCACCAGGTGTGGCCCCAAAACAAAACAAAACAATAAAACAATAAAAAGAAGTTCTGTCATTATGTGGCATCAGGTTCTTAGATCTTTATAGGTCCCATCTCCAAGATTCGGACTCCCTAAGGCTTATCCCATCCTTCTCCAATACCAGGCATTTCTCCCATATGTCCAAAAGAGTTGGTGTATGTGAGATGCCTGAGAAAGGAAATGGAGCTTGTAGTTGGGGTAGGAAAAAGCTTCAAGACACAGATGCGGACCCGGAGAGATAGCACAGCAGCATTTACCTTGCAAGCAGCCAATCCAGGACCTAAGGTGGTTGGTTTGAATCCCGGTGTCCCATATGGTTCCCCGTGCCTGCCAGGAGCTATTTCTGAGCAGACAGCCGGAAGTGATCCCTGAGCACCGCCAGGTGTGGCCCAAAAACCAAAAAACCAAAACAAACAAAGACACAGATGCATGTTTTTCCTGTTTTCTGCCTTGGGTCAATATCAACATTTCTCTTAGATCCACACACCCTAGATTGAACAGTCTGCCCGATCTTTTTTTTTTTTCTTTTTGGTTTTTGGGTCACACTGGCAGCACTCAGGGGTTACTCCTGGCTCCATGGCTTCATGCTCAGAAGTCACTCCTGGCAGGCTCGGGGGACCATATGGGATGCTGGGATTCAAACCAATGACCTTCTGCGTGAAAGGCAAACGCCTTACCTCCGTGCTATCTCTCTGGTCCCTGCCCCATCTTTCTTACCTGCACCTTTATTTTATATGTTGTTTTTTTTAGGGTCACCTGCAATGCTCATGGGTTACTCCTGGCTCTGCACTCAGGAATTACTCCTGATGGTGCTCAGGGGACCCTAGAGGATGCTGGATTGAGCCTGGGTTGGCTATGTGCAAGGCAAATGCCCTTCCTGCTGTGCTATCACTCCAGTCTCCTTACCCATACCTTTAGAAATGACAGTTTTCACCTGGTCCCTCTCACTCCCAATCTGGGTCCAGCTCCCCTTGTGACCTTTCTGTGCTCCAGCCTGGATCCCCCCTGCAGGAGAGCAGGCTCCCAGCTGAAGTGAGAGAGCCTGTGGTGAGGGCCCAGGAGGATCCTGACCCCCCCTGGGTGTCACTCACCTGCCCCATCCACCAGGCAGGGGACAATGAGCAAGGCAGGGAGAGAAGAATGTCATCTTTAATGGCATAGACACGTACAACCTAAAGGTAGTTCAGAAAAAGAACACAGAGGTCAGAGAGATAGCACGCACGATGGTAGGGTGTTTGCCTTGCAGGACTGACGGTGGTTCGATTTTCAGCATCCCACATGGTCCCCTGAGCCTGCCAGGAGCGATTTCTGAGCACAGGGCCAGGAGTAACCCCTGAGAGCCACCGGGTGTGGCCCACCCCCCAAAAAAAGCCAGAAAATGAAAACACAGGACAAAGAGTTCAAGGCATGCAGCAGTTCCTGATTTGTACCTCAGCACCACTTAAGAGTCCACAGAAGTGAAAGAAGCTTGAACCTTCAAAGCCCCAAGAGGCTGTTCTGTGCACTTGAACTCAAGTTGTGGTAGGTGGAGTTTTTCCTGAGCCCCTCATGCCACAGGGCAGGAAGGAAAGGGCTGGGGTCCAGCCTGAACCTGGGGGTCTCTGGGTCTCACTCAGATGGGAAGGACTAGCTGAGGGGGCACACAGACACCACCCCAGTCAAACTGGCACAGTCTTCACTGCAGCAGCCCCTTGCCTGGGAAGAGGCACGAAAGCTGCCCCCATTCCAAGCTGCCCCCACCCCGACCCTGAGGAACTTCCTCCCCACCCACCCAGCCCTTCCTGTTTCCTTTGGGGGTCAGTCAGGTCCTGCCTTGCTTCTCCTCCAGAGCCCCAGCTCTCTCCAGACTGGCAAACACCCCCCAAACCCACCCCTGGAATGGAAAAGAAAGGAGCTCAAGGAAGGGAAAGGACCATCGGGGAGCACTACATCAGATGTTCAACCAGCTGGGAGACACCTTGAAGTGAGGCTGACATCTCTGAACTGCCCCCCCCCCTGACTTCACCCCCACACTCCTCACCCCCACTCTGGCGTCGATGGCACGTAGCTACCCTAAGCACCAAATTGTGTTGAGGCTACAGTTCGGGGGGCTGGGGATGAACTGCACAGTCAGCCCCACCCCTAAATGAGCCATTTCTTTGCTTCCCAGACTTGGCAGAGGCTGGCACCAGTGCCTGGCTGGGACCCCATGGATGGGAGGAACCTGAAGAGCCCCCAAACCCTACCCTTCTGCCTTCTGCCCAGATCACAAGTGCTCTAGGGATTTGAGCAGAGAGGAGGAAAGAAGAAATTCTTCAGGTTCAAGAGCAGAGCTGTGTGTGTGTGTGTGTGTGTGTGTGTGTGTGTGTGTGTGTGTGTGTGTGTGTGTGTGTGTGTGTGTGTGTGTTGGGAGCATCAGAACAGAGAGGGCGTGCAACTTCCCTGGCACAGCACAGCTGTTCTTTCTGGCATCAGGCTGCCTTCCTCTGCAACCTCCTTCCTGGCACTCTGGGGTGGAAGCAGGCCCCTTTGTGTTCCCACCAGGATGCTCCAACAGACAGAGATTGGCACGAAGTTATGGCAACACAGAGGACAGAGGACCCTGTAGCCCCTAAGACCTCAAACAGCTCCTGTATGCGTGCGTGGGCAGGACTATAAAGGGGAAGCCAAGGTTCAAGTGAGGGTCTGGAGAGGTGGGGCAGGTCCTTCCTGCCCTCCCCAGCTTGACCCAGGGCAGAGCTGGACAGACACTGAGAGACACACATAGGCCCCTCTTGGGTCTCCCTGCACTCTTAGAAAGTCAGCCACAGTTGAATTTCAGGCCCCAGGACAGACAGGTGGGGCACCCCTTGCATTCCCCATTGGGCCACCCACTCTGTCCACACTGGGCCAGCTCCACAGCACTGGGGTGGCAGAGCTGTGTAGCCAGGTAGGACATGAGCCTTGGGGTGACCTGGCTCTTGTCACACCCAGCAGGTGCCTGAGTCCACGCCCTGAACTCCAAAGTCCTCCCATCTAGTCCCAACCAACTTCCGCTAACATGTTGTGTTACCTGGGAGATTCCTGCTTCCTTTCTGGGCTTCAATTCCCACCCATGGGCGGACCATGTTTCTTCTGTGCCCCCCCCCATCTAATTCTACACCCTTATCCAGTCTTTCAGGGCTCCCTCAGCCCCTGCCAGGCAGTGAACCAGGCTTAGCATGTCCACGGGTCCCCACCTCCTTGCCACACACACCTCTACAAAAAGGTGGGGGAGGCTGACCTGGCCCCCTCACCCTACCAGGAAGGATGCCTGCACCCCAAGCCCCAGAAGTGCGGGGTGGAGACGCCAGGGGTGTGGGCAGCCAGAAGATCACGACAGGTAGGTTTTGGGGAGACCAGACTCAGCACGAGGCGTCCTTGCCGTGGGCACGCCTGCCGGGGGCGGCAGGACCATTTCTGCCTGTGCTGTTTTTAGCCTTTTCCAAAGTGGCAAGGAGGGAGGGGCCCTGGCAGCCAGAACCTGAAGCAGGAACTCGGGTCCAGGCACCCCTGAGGGCCCCCCCCCCTCTGCACAACCCCACTGTTGGGTTCTGAGGTCCTAATCCAGGCTGCACCTGGGGCAGGCAGAAAAGGAGGGCTGGTCTTTGCTTTTATCTTCTTTGGAGCCACGTGGACTCTCCCCCCATTTACCATGAAACTGGGAAGAGCTGAGCAGAGAAGGGACAGAGCACTGGGATCTAGGGGGAAGAAATGCAGCTTCCACTGAGATTTTGGGTCCATTGGGGCAGAGATAGGGGCTGGTACAGGCCCCACCCCACCCTCTTTATCAGAGGAGTGAAAAAGCAATAGGCTGCAGGCCTTGGAGGACTTCCTTCCTCTCTGGTGTTTTTGCTGTTTGGGCCACACCCAGCAATATCAAGGTTCACCCATATAGTCCTCCAAGACAGGAGCATTTCTGAGCGCATAGCCAAAAGTAATCCCTGAGCATCACCAGATGTAGCCCAAAAATAAAAATAAAAAAAAATAAAAAAAAGAATCACTGCTGAGCCGGAGCAACAGCTCAGTGGGAAAGACGTTTGTTTCATATGCAGCCAATCCAGGTTCAATTTTCGTTATCCTATATACGGTTCCCTGAGTACTGCCAGAATTAATTCCTGAGTGCAGAGCCAGAAGTAACCAACCCCTGATTACCTCTGAGTGTGGCCCCAAAAGAAAAAAAAAAAGGAATTATTCCTAGCAGTGCTGGGGGGGCGGGGGGAGATGATGTCCCATATAGGATGCCAGGCATGGAAGCCAGGTCATGCATGTTTGCATGCAAGGCAAACATACTATCTGCTATCCTAACTCTGAGGCTCCCTTCTCTTCCTGCAACTCTGCAAATGCCTGCCGCAACTTCAAGTTCAAGTTTAGATGTTGCCTCCTCCAAGAAGCCTATCCTGGTTTTCATCAGATCAGGGAGGCCTCCTGCTGCTCCCAGGGCTTCCTCCCTGCCAGGGCACCTGCTCTGTGCTTACATGTCTCACTATCAGATGGGAGGTGTTTGAGACAAGATTTATGTCCCCCACACGAGCATGGAATAGGAGCTAGCTTGCTCCAAGAGCTGTCTGCTGAATGATCGAATGACTGAATGGTCACCAGCAGCTATCAATTATGTCCCTGCCAGGACTGGATAGGTCAGGGGGCTGTGCTAGACAGGGAAAAGGGGTCCTATAATGGAGTAGTTTGTAGGTATGACCAGAAAGGACGAACATGATGCTTGAGGTTACACTGTCCCCCCCACTCCCTTGTGGCTCTGGGCTTGGCACTGCCCAAAACCTCTAGGCTCAGTGAATGCTCAGCCACCTCCAGGCCCTTGGGAGCCTGCACCCAGGGAGACGACGATAAAAACTTCTCCAGGGGACCCGAGCAATAGCACAGTGGGTAAGGTGTTTGCCTTGCATGCTGCTGATCTCAGTTAGGTCCCTGGCATCTCATATGGTTCCCCAAGACTGCCAGGAGTGTCTGAGCACAGGGTCAGGAGTAATGTTCGAGAGCTGCTAGTGTGGCCCAAACAAAACAAAACAAAAAAGGGAGGGAGGGAGGGAGGGAGGGAGGGAAGAGAAGGAAGGTAGGAAGGAAGGAAGGAAGGAAGGAAGGAAGGAAGGAAGGAAGGAAGGAAGGAAGGAAGGAAGGAAGGAAGGAAGGAAGGAAGGAAGGAAGAAGGGAGGGAGGGAGGGAGGGAGGGAAGGAAGGAAAAGAAAAGAAAAGAAAAGAAAAGAAAAGAAAAGAAAAGAAAAGAAAAGAAAAGAAAAGAAAAGAAAAGAAAAGAAAAGAAAAGAAAAGAAAAGGGGGCCGGGCGGTGGCGCTGGAGGTAAGGTGCCTGCCTTACCTGCGCTAGCCTAGGAGACGGACCGCGGTTCGATCCCCCGGCGTCCCATATGGTCCCCCAAGCCAGGAGCGACTTCTGAGCGCATAGCCAGGAGTAACCCCCTGAGCGTTACCGGGTGTGCCCCAAAAAAAAAAAAAAAAAAAAAAAAAAAAAAAAACAAAAGAAAAGAAAAGCAAGGAAAGGAAAGGAAAGGAAAGAAAGGGATTTAAAAAAAGCTTATCCAACGGCAGGTAGGAACAGCCTCAGCTCTCAGCCGCTAAGTAATCTGTGTCTAATGCCCACTTAGCAGAGCATGAGCCTTTGAAATGTCAACGCCTGCGGTCTGACCTGCTGCGGCTGGGGGGGCCAGGGGGGAGTGCAGCCGGCCGAGGGCCTGGAGGGCAGTGGCCGGGCGGTGATGGAGCAGGAGTGCCAGCCGGCGCCAGCCAGCTCAGCGTGGCTTCTTGGGGCCAGGAAAGCAGGACCGTGTGTTTGGGACCTGGACAGGCCATCAGACACCCCCCCTTCAGAAGGAGCTGGAGGAGGAGGAGGAGGAAGATAACTCACAGGGTCCTGAGCTTGGTGCTTTCTCTGTCCTTGACAATGCTGGGCAAATCCTTAGAGCCCTGCGGGGCTGTTTCCATCTGGAACATTCTGCAGCAACCTGTCCTTCGACTATATCACATATAGGGGAGCCAAGGCCTGCCCTATGCTCCCCCCATTTTTTTTTTTTTTTTGGTTTTTGGGTCACACCCGGCAGTGCTCAGGGGTTACTCCTGGCTGTCTGCTCAGAAATAGCTCCTGGCAGGCACGGGGGGGACCATATGGGACACCGGGATTCGAACCAACCACCCTTGGTCCTGGATTGGCTGCTTGCAAGGCAAACACCGCTGTGCTATCTCTCCGGGCCCAATACTGCCCCCATGTTTTGTCCTCCCCAGAGACCCCCAGAACCATGCCTGGCTGTCATACAGGATACTCTCAATCAATGTAGGTGATTTGTTGAGCTGTTCTGGGGTTACATCCAATGGTGCTTAAGAGCTACTCCTAGTTCAATATTCAGGGGAATCATACAGTGGCAGTGATCAAACCGGGGGCTCCTGCATATCAAGTCTGTACTCAACCTAGAAAACCCTAAATAGGGCTTTTTGTTTGTTTGTTTGTTGTTGTTGTTGTTGTTTGTGGACTACACACAGCAGTGCTCAGGGTTTACTCCTGGCTCTGCACTCAGGAATCATGACTCCTGGCAGGCTCAGGGGACCCTATGGGATGCCAGGGATCGAACGCAGGTGGGCTTAAAGGAAGGCAAATGCCCTCCTTGTGTGCTATTACTGTAGCCCTAAATAGGGGTGACTCTTAGGCCCTAGAAGTCACCTCTCCTCCTCTCCAGTCCAGTTTCTCCCCATGGCATCCCCATCCCCCTCTGCTCCATTGAGTCTCCCCACAGGCACGTGCGGTGTGCGAATGTGGGGGCCGCCCCGTTTCCCGTTTCTATGCCTCCTGCTCTCCATCCTGCTGCGTGGGAGCCGAGGCTCCTTTTAGACGGCCTGGCACGCTCTGGTGCTGGTGGTACACAGTGCGCCAGAGATTTGTTTACTGTTACCGCCTGCCCGTGATTCACCCCAACAGCCCCAGTGAGCTTTGCCCAGCCTAGGTCGGGGCATGGGGGGAAGAAGAAGGTCTCCCAAACCCGCTGGGACCCCAGAGCTCTGGCATGGGGTGTGTGGCAAAGTGCCCAAGGGGCCTCTCAGAATCACCATGGTCCAGCCAGCTAGCCGGTGTGGGCAAAGCCTATGAGACCTTGGGTATATTCCTGTCCTTAGTTGGGGAGCTCTGGCAAGGTGCTGAGGTCCCCCCCCCAGAGGAGCCAGGGTGCAAATTTCTAGCAGGGCTATAGAAGAAGTGGAGATATTATGGGACTCGGTAGAGGTGGTAGCCAGGACAGGGAAGGCAGAGGGACAGAGGCACCTTTGCTAGTTATGCAGTTTTTCCTGGTGTAGGAAAGCAGCTGAAGGAACACGTAGGCTCACAGGAGCTTAGTGAGCTGACCTCATCCCACCGTAACTTGTGACCTTGAACCCCACCATGACCTTGAACCCTGTCTTGCCCCCCTCTCTCTTGGTCATTCTTTTTTTTTTTAACTTTATTGATCGATTGATTAGTTGTTGGGCCACACCCAGTGGCACTCAGGGGTTACTCCTGGCTCTGCACTCAGAAATCATCCCTGGCAGGCTAGGGGACCATATAGGATGCCCAGAATCAAACCAGGACCCTCCCAGGTAGGCCACATGCAAGTCAAATGCCCTACAGCTGTGCTATCTCTCCAGCCCCATCTCTTGGTCATTCTATCTTAAAAGTGGAGGATCCCGCTGACCTCTGACCTCAGGGAGGTGTTGAACAGCTGGGCTGAAAGCATTCCAGGGGCGTCTCCAGCTTCCAGGGGATTATGGGGGGAGCCCAGGTGGGGCTGGGCAGGATCTCAAGACAGTGCAGGCCCTCGGGGTGGGGTGGACAGGACAGCAGAACTGTCTGTTTGGGTAAGGAGGGGTGCCCAGCATAAGACACTGCCAGCCAATGAGGGCACCGCTCTAGTCCTTTGTTTGCCCAGGGAATGAGCCAGTTGGGTGTGTCAACAGCAGGGAACAAAGTGGCCCCGAGCTGCACACACAAAGACTGTCCCAGAAGCCCTGGGTGAACCAGGTCTCCAGTGTGGCCCCTCAGAGCTCCGCTGAGGAGGGAACAGTTCTGTACCCTGCTTCTGAGAGAGCTAGTCTTTCCCTTTTTTTTTTTTTTTTTAATAACACACCTAATAGTGCTCACGGGTTACTCCTGGCTCTGCACTCAGGAATCACTCCTGGCAGTGCTTGGAGAACCATATGGGATGCCGGGGATCAAAATCAGGTCTTCCATGTGCAAGGCAAAAACCCTCCCTGTTGTGCTATCACTTCGATCCCGCTCCCTTCCTTTCCTTCCCTTAACGTCTCTGAAAAGGAATAGTAAAGTGGGAGTACTTGGGCTCCCCAGCCTCCAGAAATGGGCCACACTGGGGCCGGAGAGATAGCATGAAGGTAAGGTAAGTTTGCCTTGCATGCAGAAGGATAGTGGTTCGAATCCCGGCATCCCATATGGTCCCCTGAGCCTGCCAGGAGCAATTTCTGAGCGTAGAGCCAGGAGTAACCCCTGAGCGCTGCCGGATGTGACCCCCCTCAAAAAAAAGAAATGGCCATACTGAAGGGCCTGACGTGAGCCATCTGGCTCTGCAGAAGAGGGGACCCTACACCCCACCCTGTGTTTGTGCCACCTAGGGCTCTATTCTTGGTATCATATCTGCAGATTCATTCAGAATCAAGTCCCTGAGCTCAGACCCTGCATGGGTCTATGGGACACCCCCAGGGCCAGTGCTGGTTGGTGGAGTGATGTCACGAGGCCCTTTGTGCCAGGCCCTTCTCTGTGGCACAGGATGGGAATGCCAGAGGAAGGGTCATGTCCCCCAGGGGTGCATGGGGGGAAACTCCCCAGATCTTATTCTCATAGGCACCAAGAATCTAGTTTCCTGGAGAAAAACAAACAAAATTACACCCACACTATTATCCAGGTAGGGGCAGGAGAGGGAGCAGGAACCACATTGTCATTGTCAGGACATATTGCCAGGAAATATTCTCTCTGTCTCCACAGGTCCCCTCGATACCTCCAAATAAGTCATTTGGGGGAGCCCCATTGCTGCACCCCAGAAGTCCAGGCTCAGCTGGAGGAGCAGGAAAAAAACCAAGGCAGTGCCGTGATGGCTGGAGCTCAGCTATGTGGAAAAGAAATCTCTGAAACTCTGCTCTGTCTAGGTCAGACCCCCAAATTTTGAAGCCCCCACTGGCCTGGGCCCAAGAGAAACTTAGAATGCCTGAACCCCAGGCCAAGTGTCCCCCAGGCTCCACCCCACTGCCTTCTGGCACCCCCGGCAGAGCCTGGCTCCCGCCCCAGATGGTGCCAGCCTGCCTGGGACTGACTGTCCACCCAGCTGTCACACAGATGTGAGTGGGGAGGGATCACCGGGGTTTCCAAGGCAGGGCTGGGGCATTTTAGCCTGACTCACCGGCAGCCTCAAGGCGGTAATGAGTGGATTAGCCTGATTACTGGCCCAATGACTCCCTCCCCGGCTACGACTCTCCCCAGCAACCGTCAGTCGCACCACTGTGGGCCCCGCTGTCTGGCCGGGCACACACACCCTCCCCGCCTCCCCCCAGCTCAGACCTGCCACCCCTGTGCCCTTCATGCTTCATTACACCAGTCTGGGTGTGCCTTTCCCACCCCCTCATGGCCCACACACTCTCAGGAGCCTGCATGGCCCCAGTAAAGCCTCTGACACTTGGAATAGGGGTGCCATTGCCAATACAAGTACCAGCATCAGGTAGAATCCAGAGCGAGGACCCACAGCCTCCCATCCTGTACTTGCCACGGGGATAGTTGTCCTTTTACTTGTTTGGTTTGATCTGGGGAGGGGTATTGGGGCCACACCTGGAAGTGCTCAGGGTGTTACACCTGTCCCAGTGCTCAGGGTTCGCTCCTGCTTCTGTGCTCAAGGCTCACTCCTGCCTTTGTGTTCAGGGCTTTCTCCTGAGTTCAAAGGTCACTCGCTGGGGCCAGAGAGATAACATGGAGGTAAGGCGTTTGCCTTGCATGCAAAAGGACTGTGGTTCGAATCCCGGCATCCCATATGGTCCCCCGAGCCTACCAGGAGCGATTTCTGAGAGTAGAGCCAGGAGGAACCCCTAAGTACTGCCGGGTGTGACCCAAAAACAAACAAACAAAAAAAAAAGGTCACTCATTTCTGGAAGGTCTCAAGGGACATTATGGGGTGCCAGGGATCAAACTGGGATTGTCAACCTTATCCCAATCTATCTCTTTAGACCCAAATTTTAACTTTTGGGGGGTTTAGGCTATTTCACTTCTTGTCCACACTCACATCGGGAGTGCGATGGTGGATCCAACGCCACGTGGCTCTGTATCTGCCTGGCAGTTTGAGCCTAGTTTGGGCAGCCACATCAGCTGTGTGCCTGGCAGGGTGTTGTGATGACGCAGAGCAAGGTGTGTCTATGACTGCCTGGGGTGCAGGCGACCTGGGGCCCCATGTCCCCTCAGCACCTCTCAGCTGTGGATCCCCCGCTAAGAGATCTAGGAAGGGACTCCAGAAAGCCTCCGCAACCTGATCCAGAAGAAGGCACAGCCCCCCAGCTTGACTGCCCAAGTCCTCACAATAGGGGGGGGGGGTGTCTGGCTTCCTCCTGCCTGTCTCAGACGCCTCCGAGAAGATCAAACGCATCCCTGGAGACCGTCTCCTGGCAGCTTAGCGCTTGCCACCAGCTCTGAGTCTGAGCACTGCCCCGTTCCCAGGGGCTGCAGGAGAGGGAACAGGCCTGACTCTGCCCAGATGCCCTGTGTCTGGGAGATTGGAGATTACTAGTCAGGTACCCATGACTAGGGCCAGATGCCCACATGACACCTGGTGAGTGAGGGTCCTGGCTATACCCTGGAGAGGGAAAGCACCTGGCACAGGTATGCATGGAAGGCAGGAGAGGGAAGCCTACCTTGGTGGCATTCTGAGCCCTCCTGAGCACCAGCAGGGGCTAGGCTGGGCCACTGGGCAGTGACCTTTGAGAGGCTTATAGAAAGAATAAGGAAGAATAGTTGACAGAATCATTGAAAGAATCCTTGGATGAGTCTCTACTGGAGGGACAGGGCTTCCACCAGCCTTTTTCCCCTCTCTGGTGTCCACCCTGTGCCAATCTCACTATCAGAAAGTACCCAGGAGTGACCCATCTCCCAGGAAGGCCAGTTGGGCAGGTGACAATTTTCCTGCTCAGATCCAGCCTTTCTTGGTCTTCAGGGTGACTGTGGCCCCATCCTGGCCATCCAGCCCTTAGATGTCCCACCCACCTCAATGCCCAAATCCTGGAATCACATTCCCAAAATGCCTTCATAGGGGCCAGAGCAATAGCACAGCAAGTAAAGCATTTGCCTTCCACGTGGCTGACTGTGGCCTCATCCCCCCCATTCTTCCCAGGTAACTTGATCTTACCTGCAAGACCCCGCCATTCCTGGAAGGAGTCTTGGAAAGGTTAGATAAAGGCTTTGACCAGAGAGGAATAGGGGCTTTTGATCCTTTTGGTCTTTTGCCAGGATGGAGAGGAAGAGCTAAGATGGCAGGGCAAGCTAACGATAGCATGCGTAAATGGTTGAGATTGACCACACATATGATGGATAGGGTATGAATAAAACTGATATTTCCTGATGCCTGTCTGAGTGAGTCTGATTCCTGCCTAGACCACCTGAAGATAATGACCTGATGGTTAATGGGGGATGGAGCCACGTGGTCCGGGGCCTAAGGACAAAGGCCTCCATCTCCACCATCCAGCTCCATCCTAAGAGCTGTTTTGCAACAGCTGACCTAGGTTTGATCCTCAGCATCCCATATGAACCAGCCAGGAGTTATTTGTGAGCATAGAGCACAGGAGTAACCCCCGAGTGCCACTGGGTGTGTCCCCCCCCAAAAAAAAATCCCCAAACTCCCTAGTGGCCAGTCCTGATCCCACTCCGGAAGTCCCCACCAAGACAGTCGAGTGAGAAACAGCCAGTTGGGAACTTATTCTAAACACCAACTTAGTCATCGCCCCCATTTATAGCTGACAAGAGGAATATAAAACCTCAATTCCAAATGCAAAAAAAATAAAAACACCTCTCCCCATCTATCTGTCCAGATGGGGGTGGGGTCCCCATGACCTTCAAACCCTGTTGGAAATGCACACACATCCTGTTTGGAGTTAGCTGGCCGTAGTCCCTGGGGGGAAAAAATCTGTCTCTCTTATTATTCGGTGTCAGTCAAAAAAGCAGCTCCTCATGGGCGTTTTCCGACTGTACATCATTCATTTGTGGGGGGGGGGGGACGGCAGATTAGTAAACGGATCCCCCGTGGATGCTCATTCGCGGGTTTCCAGTGGTCGGAATTTATGACAAACGATGCAATAAATAACTGTGTGCACTGCTGTTTCCAACAAGCTGGCAGAGAAAAATCCCAAGAGTGGCCTAGCAGGCTGCATTGGGCCCTCCCGCAGCCACCGAGGATGGGCTGGTTCAGTGGACGCTCCCCAGCTGGTGGCTGCTCTGGGCTCTGCTTTGGTTTTTCTGTTTTGGCGTCCCACCCAGCGGTGCTCAGGGGTCACTCTCGACTGCATCCAGGTGCTTGGGAGATCCTATGGGATGTTGGGGATTGAACCTGGGTTGAAAGCAGGCAAGCAGGTTCCCCACCCTGCTGCTGTACTAGGCTTCCATCCGGCCCCTTGCCCTTCTCTTCATAGTAACATCCCTAGGCTGCATCAAACTCACTGACTCTGCCAATCTGTTATTTGAATAATGGCGTGTCACTGTGGCTAGGAATTTTAAAACAGCAATTACATCTGTGGCTGTTTCCTGAGAAGGAAAGGCTCTGTGCCAGGCTCCCTTTTCCTTCGCACGCACGTGACACGCTGCGCCCCACTCGACTCACAAGGAAATGGGGGGTGGGGTGGAAGCAGATAGAACTGATCTGGCCCAGAGTTGGGAGTCTGCACTTTCTTGCCAATCTGCAACCTTGGAAGAGGGGCAGGGCCAGGAGATGATGGACCCCAGTTATGCCTCTTGCACCCCGAACCTTTACTCACTAATTCTGCTGCATGTCTTGGTGTCTTGGCCAGCTGAGGGTCTCCCCCATTCATTTTCCCAAGTAGTTGAGATAGGGGGACTTGGGCCAGCTCTTGCCCTAAATCTCAGCCTATCTGTGGATAGCTGAGCCCTAACTGATTCCTCTAGGGGCTGTTTTTCCAGCAGCCACTTCTATCCACTGCCCACTTCTCCTTTCTGGGGTGTCTCCTGGCTGTTCCCCCCAGACACCAGGGCTCCTGTTTTTGATATGGAACCCTCCCAGTCTGCAGCTTCTCTGGGTCCCTGGTCTCCTGCTGTTGTTTCTGGACCTCTGCAGGGGTAGAGATGAGAGGCGCAAGGCTTTGACCATCCTGTTCTTGGTGGTCCCTCCTCTGCCCTGCTGTGCCCACAATCTCTGGCTCCAAACAGGACTCGACTCTGCTGCCCTCTCCTTCTCCTGCTTCTCTTCCAGGGAAGACCTGAGAGGCCAGCAATGAGGCAGGGTTCCCCACGAATCCTCTGCGTGACCCCCATTGCTGTGAAAGCCCCTGGCCTGCTCCCCTCCCCTGCAGCTCTGAACTCTGACCGGACAGTCTGTCAGCAGCATCAGAAACTCATTAGCACAAAGTCAATAGGATTAAAACCCCTATGGACCAGCGCCGGACAGTCTGTGTTCAGAGGGATTTTGTGGGGGTTGGCTTCTGGGCAGCGGCATGAGTGAACTAGTGTATCTTAGGGTGTAAGCGAATATGTGTGAACATGTAAGTGCGTGAGCATGGTTGTGTCAGCCTGTACATGTGAATCGTGTTGAGCCTGTGCGAATGTGTGTGCATTTGAGTGTGTGGATGTGAGTTCATGTGTGTAGCAGAAACCTCATGCCCCAATCCTGAAGGATTGGAGAATAAGGGTCTGGGAGCAAACTCTGACATGGGAAATAATCCACACCAGGTTAAGGAAATAAAACAGGAACTTCCATCACAAGCTCTCTGCTAGCAGGCAAAAGGTACAGGCAGGTAGACAAGCTAGCTGTGGGACCGGAACCGGAAGAAGTCTCTCTGACCTCACTGTCTTTATTGGGGAGAGTAGGACCACCCCTTGGGTGGAGAACAGGTAGGGCTAGGGGTCCAATCCAGAAGTATTTCCTGCCCATCTGGGACAAGCACATGCAAAGAAGAAATATCTTTTTTGTTTTTGTTTTTGTTTTTGGGTCACACCCAGCGGTTCTTGGGGGTTATTCCTGGCTCTGTTCAGATTTCAGTGTTCAGAAATCACTCCTGGCAGCTTTGGGGGACTATATGAGATGCCAGAATTTGAATCACCATTGGTCCAAGGTGGCCCACTTGCAAGGCAAACACCCTACCGCTGTACTATCTCTCTGGCCCCAAGATGAAATATCCTGGTTGGAGTGAGAACTGGTTACTCCAACACATATGGGCCTGTGATGAGTGATTGACGCTTATCTGTATGTTAGTGATTATCCTCGCGGGGATATGCGTGTGTGAGTGAGTTGTGGTGTGAATGCATAGATGCCGGAGAAGGTGGGCGTCTATGTCTATGTGTGGGTGCGTGCAAGAGTGTCTGTGATTGTGTGCAACTGCGCATAGATGTGTAAAGAGCATACATGCAATTGCGTCTCTTGTGTGTATTGAATGTGCGCGGATACGAGTGTGTGAATACGGGGGTGTGTGACTGTGGTGATGTGTAACGGGAGTGTGTGTGGGAGGAGAGTGAGACTCCATGGCAGGAGGGAGAAAGGAAGCCATGAGGGAGTTTGCAAATGAAGATGGAGCTCCGGGCTGGTCCCCAGGGCTGGAGATGGCAGGCCTGTCACTCAGGCAGGAGCAGTTCTGTGAGAAGTTACCCACGGAGTGTCAGCGTGCTGGGGCCCCGGGGGCAGGGAGAGGGAGGTGAGAGTCACCCTGGGAGCAGTCACATCTGGGAGCACTGTGGGCAGCAGGCAGACACCTGACTCATAAAGAGCCTTGACCGACAGCCTCTAGTTACCGAACTAGTGTCTTCCTCACTTCACTTCCTGCTTGCCAGAGACACAGGGTCCTGAGTCTGGGGCTTCCAGCCCAGTGCTCTGCACAGAACCTGGTGTGTTCATACATGCTGTGCAAAGTAGAGGCTGCCAAGTGTGTGTGTGTGTGTGTGTGTGTGTGTGTGTGTGTGTGTGTGTGTGTGTGTGTGTGTGTGTGTGTGTGTGTGTAAGGGGGTGCTGGTCCGAGCAGTTCAAGGAACACCCCCTTTATATGTGCACAATGCAGGCAGAGGGCACAGCTCTGGGGGTGAACTGGTGGTGGGGTGGTGGGTGTGAATCCCAGAGCTGACTCCTGCAGTATGGGGGTGTTGGGGCTTGCAGGGCTCTTCTCAGAGCCTCAGTTTACTCTTTGGGTCATAAGCTGGTCACAGCAGGAGTGTAAGAAGCCAGAAGAGCAAGCTGGGCACTTTGGGAAGAACAGTGAGACTCTCTCTCTCTCTCTCTCTGTCTCTCTCTGTCTCTCTCTGTCTCTCTCTCTGTCTCTCTCTGTCTCTCTGTCTCTCTCTCTGTCTCTCTCTCTCTCTGTCTCTCTGTCTCTCTCTCTCTCTCTCTCTCTCTCTCTCTCTCTCTCTGTCTCTCTCTCTCTCCAGTCTCTCCCCCACATCCAGGGAGCTGGTCCTGGACAGATACACACACAAGGTCTGGTTGAGGCCAGCCATGATCTGTCTGCTCTGGCTCCACTGCTCTACCCACAGTCCAGAGAGTCTGGCAGAAGTTCCCAGCAGGCAGGCAGTCTGCAGCAGGCAGAGCTGGAGCTACACCCCTCAGCACCCCACAGAGATCCCCTTACTCCGTGGACACTCCAGCACTATCCTGGAACAGGATTCTGTGTGGGGAGCCCCAGTGGTCCCCACTCCTGGCCAGCGGAATCTTGGGAGTGTGAATGCCACATTTGTATTTTTCCTTTTCCTGGTCCCAGGGAGCTGCTGCTCTTTTTAGCACCTGCTCTGTCTGTCCATCTGTCCATCCATCTATTTCCTGGCCAGCTGCCTGGGGGTGGCCGATGGCTGTTGAAGCTTCTGCAACAGCAGGAGGGGTTGAGGGGCCTGGAGATGAGGGAACATTGGGCTGGAAAGTGGACACCTGTCCCTGCACAACTGACATATAGTCCCCACCCCCAGGCAGGGACCCTCAACTTAGTGCCAATGACACCCCATTCCCGTCGCTCCCTGCAGGATCCCCCCCCTCGCCCCCACACACTGAGTCTCTGCCTGACGCATCATCGCATCAGCGTCAGCACCGCCGGAGCTGGGGGGCCCGGTATTCGCCGTGTCACCCCACTGCCTACGCGTCTCCAGGGATTGCCCCATTACAGCTGACTGGCAGCTCTGTGGAGCGGAGTGGTCCCTCCTCGGTCTCAGCCGTCAGCCGCCCCTCTGAAGAGCGGACACCCCCCCCCCTGCCTCACACACCCTGGGGAGTCTTGTCACGGGTGGCTGGCAGCACTCAGTCCCTGAGAGGCCTCTAAAAGATCCGGGGAAGGGGGAAAATGAGAGAGACAGAGACAGACAGAGACAGAGAGATAGGAAGAGAGATAAGAGAGACAGGGAGAGAGACAGAGACAAGAGAGACAAAGTAGACAGAGACAAGAGAGACAGAGAGAGAGAGAGAGAGAGAGAGAGAGAGAGAGAGAGAGAGAGAGAGAGAGAGACTGGGAATGGGGCTTTTGCCTTGCACATGGCTGACCCAGGTTTGATCTCTGGCATCCCAGAGGGTCCCCTGATGTCCTCCAGGAGTGATCCCTGAAAGCAAAGTCAGAAGTGGGCCCTGAGCACTGCCGGGTGTGGCCCCAAAACCAAAACAGAAAAGCAAACAAAGAAATCAAATTAAGATCCTGCTCTGAGCCCCACAAGAGAGCAGAATCTGACAGCCCCAGGAACGAACGAATACAGGGAAGCACTTACACGCTCCAGGGACTCCACCCAGAGACCAAGTCTATAATCTGGGGACAGATGGGTATTGGGCCACACCCAGTGGTGCTCAGTGGCAACTCCTGGCTCTGCACTCAGGAATCACTCTGGGTGGTACTCGGGGATAGAACCCAGGTCAGTCTTGGTCAAGGCTTGTGTCTTGTCTTCTGTGCTTTCTCTGTGACTTTTTTTCTTGGATCGAGGTTGGGCACACCCAGTGACGCTCAGGGGTTACTCCTGGCTATGCACTCAGAAGTCACTCCTGGCTTGGGGGACCATATGGGATGCCAGGGGATCCTTCCTAGGTAAGGAGTAGCAAGGCTAACACCCTACCGATTGTGCCACCACTCTGGCCCCTCTCTGTGACTTTGAGCCCCTGCAGCTGTGAAACAGGGACTGGAAAGGTGGATCCCATGGGTGCTGGCACATTTCAGAGAACACTTGGTGCCCGTGGCCTAAGTGCCCCCAGAAGTGGCCACAAGCCCTCTGCTTTGGGGGTTCCATGTCTCACAGTCCAACCTTGCCCTCTCTGTTTGCTTCTGGAATTTCTTACCCCTTCAAGAGCTGCCCTGAGGCACCCCCCTGTCTGAACCCTGAACCCTGAACCTTGCCCTGAACCCCCACCTCTGACCTCAGCTGGCTTCAGTTTACCCACCCGGCAGTGCTGCCCCCACCCAGTGCCCTTGCTTTGCGCTGGTTTCTCCCTCGTCCCTCACCCACTGCCCTGCAGCCCCCCCAAATATCAGCCTCAGCAGGGGGAGGAGAAGAGGTGCAGCCATCTCCCCTGCTGACAGGCAGATTACACAGCTGTCACTCCCCAGAGTGGGTGACAAGGGTCATTAGCCGCCAAAGCAAGTCACTCACAAGCCGGGCTCTGCCTTGGGGCTGGCAGCTGGCACCGTCACCCCCGCTGACCTAAGTCCTCTTCTGGTCAAGAACTTGCGGGCTAGATAGCCTTGGATGTCCCCAGACTCGGAGACCTCGAAAGGACCTCGTGAACCCAGATGACAGATGGAAAGAATTGTGCCTGTGTCCTTAGAAGACTCGGATTCTGGTATTCCCTGCTCTGCTGTGTGATTTTGGGCAACTCATTTACCCTCTCTGAGCCTCTAGCACATGAATGGGAGAACAGATGCCCCCTCCATATGAGCTAATACAAAAAAATGTGACTGCCCATTTTTCCTAACTATATTCCTTTTCTTTGGGTTTTTGGGCCACACCTGGTGATGCTCAGAGGTTACTTCTGGCTCCACGCTCAGAAATCACTTCTGGCAGCCTTGGAGGACCATATGGGATGCCGGAGGATCAAACCGCTGTCCGTCCTAGGCTAGCATGGGCAAGGCAGATGCCTTACCACTTGCACTACTGCTCCAACCCTATATTCTCATTTTGGGGGGGGGGGTTCCCAGGCTCTCAGCCTGGTGGATAGAGTGGAGATAGCCTCAGTTAATTGTGCCCCTAATTTTCTAGTTTTTCCTGGGTGCATGGCAGACCAAATAAACAAAAGCAGAAGTTGATTATGGGCGAGGTTTCAGGAGAGTTATTTTTTGTTATTTTAAAACAGGGGCCAACTGAGCTGATAGGGTTCCTTTGGTCTCCAGCCTTCCCTTTTCTTTCCAGGGTCCTAGATGTGATGTCTGGAGGTGTGGCAGCCATGGTAGCATCAGAAGACAAGAAGCCAGTATCTGGGATCGGAGGGATAGCATGGAGGTAGGGCATTTGTCTTGCATGCAGAAGGACAGTGGTTCGAATCCCAGCATCCCATATAGTCCCCTGAGCCTGCCAGGAGCGATTTCTGAGCATAGAGCCAGGAGTAACTACTGAGCACTGTCGGGTATAACCCAAAAACCAAAACCCAAAAAAATAAAAGCCAGCATCTAGGAACAGTAAGAGATGAGACCAGCTGGTGTGGTGAACTTCCATGTGCCCGCTCATGTGAGGGGGGAAAAAAACAAAACTGAAATGGCAAAAACAAAAAAAAAACATTGTTTTCAGCTTTTCTGTGACCAGCACCAAAATCACAAGCTCCTATTAAGAAGTATGCATCAGGGTTCATTCATCTTTGAGTACCTGGGCCTCAGGGTGCCTGTCACAGACCTAAGAGCCTCTGGCTGCAGGTCAGACTGAGCCAATAATGAGACCAAGTTTATTCGAGCTCACGGTCACGGTACGCACAGCCAAATTAGCAGCGTCTTGCTTGCTGAGAACACAACACCCTTAGGACACCGGTCCTCACCAGGTTCTGCAGACATGACCAAGTAGATTCCTGGAGTCCCAATTCACAGAGGGAACCAAGCCCCCTGTGTAGGCCCCAGAGTCTCCCCAGGGCCCAGTCTCAGCTGTTCACATCATGGAACCGAACTGTCTCAGAGTCCGCCAGGAAGACCTCTCCCCTTCCTCAGGAAAAAGCCTTGGGAGAAAACCTGCACCATTTTCCCCAGACAATGGGGAGCCCTAGGAGGGGCTTGATTTTTTTTTGAGGGGCTTGATTTTTCCCTGCCACTACCTGCTTCATCAGATGCATCCACCTAAAGGGTTAAAAACTCAGTGCCTGGAAGGGCTCACCCAACTCATGAATTTTTTTTATATTTTTTTAATTATCTTTATTTAAACACCGTGATTACAAATATAATTGTAGTTGTATGATTACAGTCATGTAAAGAACACCCCTCTTCACCAGTGCAGGATTCCCACCACCAATTTCCCAGATCTACCTACTCCCCACCCCCCCCCACACCTGTACTCGAGACAGGCTTTCTTTTTCCCTCATTCATTCACATTGTTATGTTAGTTTTCAGTGTAGTTATTTCTCTAACTGCACTTATTATTCTATGTGGTGAGCTTCATGTCATTAGCTGCATCTACATGGGAGGATTGGGGGAAGTAAGGGTTGGGACTGAGGCAGTAAAATATTAGAAATGAGCTTTGTAGGGCAGTATCAAGGTCCCAATACAAGATGGATATTATGGATATATAGAATATATGTACACAATACTATCAATATGAAAACAAAGAGAAAATATTTCCACTGACTGTCCCAATATAAACCAGTGCTAGAACAGCCTGCCCTCCTCCCAGAGCACATTCCCATTAGTGTAGGGAGAGATAGAGGGAAAGCCTGTTGACCCCTATAGAGTCCACCTAGACCGGTGTCCAGGGAAAGACTGAAGTCCAGGGGAGAAAAACCCTATACCTGGCAAGAGCTGGTCTCCAGAATCAAGGATGAAATCGGAAGCCAGATGTCTGCCCGCCCTCCTCCCCATGCACCTCCCCCCTGGAGTACAGAGGGAGGGGGGAACCTGAGGACCAGTAAGACAACTCGTGAAATTTATGTTGTTGGTTTTTGTTTGTTTGTTTTTGTTTTTGTTTTTACACACCAGGAGATACACAGTTACAAAGTTGTTCATGATTGAGTTTCAGTCCTACAATGTCCGACACCCTTCACCAGTGCATATTTCCTGCCACCAATGTCCCCAGTGGAGTAAGATCACAACCTGTGGGGGTTTTTGTGGGGGGAGGCCACACCCAATGGCACTCAGAGGTTACTCCTGGCTTTGCACTCAGAAATCGCTCCTGGCTCAGGGGACCATATGGGATGCAGGGGATTGAACCTGTGTCCATCCTGGGTCAGCTGCTTGCAAGGCAAGTGCCCTATAGCTATGCTACCACTCCGGCCCCTGTGGATTTTTATTTTACATCCCTGAGCTTGGCAGAATGTTCTCCATGGGGAGGACGACTCAAGGACCTGGAATCCTGGAATCCTTGTCACCATATCATGTCCTATGGAGATTATGGGTGTGGGGGGAGTGGAGGGGCTAGCCGAAGTGCCCCCAGCTCCTGAATGGGGAAGCTAAGAGGAGATAGGCAGTGGGAGGGGGGGCTCACACTGGGGCAGCCCTGAGTTCTCTTGGTTGCAGGGTTTTGTCTCTGGGAGCATTGTGCAAGAAGTAGCAAGCTGGGGCCAGAAATGGGACAGTGTTGTTGTGTATGTAAATATTTTTTAGGAGATTATTATTTACAGACCTGTAGGTGTACCTATCTGAGACCCTGGATTTAGGTGTAGCTACCTGAGACCCACCCATTTCTGGGAGGGGTCTTGGGAACCAGATATTATGTGTGACCTTACCTGCAAGACCCCGCCCATTCCTGGGAGGGGTCTTGGAAAAGATAAATAAGCCTTGGACCAAGGGGATTCTCGGTAGGTCTGCCCTGCTGGGCTCTCTGGCTTTTGGGTCTTTGCCTTTTTTGGTCTTTGACCAGGATGGAGGTCAAAGGAAAATGGCTGAAAGGAGTTAAGAGTCAGGGCTAGCAAAATATGGCTGTGCTTAATTGGTTATGATATTGGCCACACATGTGGTGAATAGGGCATGAATAAAGCTAATGCTTCCTGATGCCTGTCTCTGGATGAGTCTGATTCCGCCGTTCACCTGGGCCTGGGACCCGCCGGCTGGATGGGGGTTGCCGAGCCACATGGCCTGGGATGGCATCCACCTCTATCCATGGCCATCCAGCACCATCGTTAATTATTTGATTTTACAACATACGTGGCCTGGGATGGCATCCACCTCCATTCATCGCCATCTAGCACCATCATTAATTATTTGATTCTACACAGACCCTTGTTTTTATCCCCCAGAATCAGGTACCACCCAATGGTGGGACCAGATACAACCAATGGTGGAAGCAGAATCAGGTACCACCCTAGGGTGGGGGCAGAATGCCAGGTCACACCCTAGAGTAGGGCACAATCACCAATCAGGTTAGGGTCAGTAACATAATAATCACCTAAAATATTTACATACACAACAGTGGGTGAACACTTGCCTTGCTCACAGCTGACCTGGGTTCGATTCCTCACACACACACACACACACACACACACACACACACACACACACACACACACACACACACACACCATTCCTGAGCCCTGCCTGGAATGAACTCTGAGTGCAAAGCCAGGAGTAAGCTCTGAGCACCATGTAGGCTGGAGAGATAGTACAGCGGCCAGACTGCCTTGCATTACAGTTGATAACAGGTTCCACCACTGGTATTCCATATGGTCCTACCAGGAGTGATTTCTTTTCTTCTTCTTCTTCTTTTTTTTAGCGTACAATAAACTAAGACATTTTATTGACTAGAAGTTGGCATTTTTTTAAAAAAATTTGGAGTAAATCTAATGATTTTTCAATGTAAGAATCTTTCTTCCATTTTCTCTAGAAATTTCACAGAGAATTTTTTCTTTCTATGTATTAAACAACCCCACCAACAGGCGTGATTTCTGAGGGCAGAGCCAGGAAGGAGTAAGGCCTGAGCACTATCAGGTGTGGCCCAAAACAAATAAACAAACAAAATAAAACATGCTGAAGGTGGGAGCAGAGCAGTAGCACAGTGGGTGGGACAGATGCCTTGCATGCGGGTGACCCACGTTCAATCCTGGATTCTTGAGAGCAGAGCCAGGAGTAACCCAGGAGCACCACCAGGTGTGGCCCCAAAACAAAACAAGAGCGATAGAACAGTGGGGAAGGAGCTTGCAAGTACACACAACCAATCAGACTCAATCCCTGGTGTAAAATAAATTCCAGATGTTGTGAGATCACCGGATGGGTCTGAAGAGGCAGGAGAGGTTGAAGGATTAATAAACCAAGCCAGTCAGGAGAGTCAAGGAGTCAGTCTGCACCTTGTGGTATCTCTTTCTGAGCCAAAAGCCAGAACTGCTCTTTATTTGGGGGAGGGGGGTTAGGGGTTACTCCTAGCTCTGTACTCAGAACTCACTCCAGGCAGGCTCAGGGAGCCATATGGGATTCCAGGAATTGAACCCAGGTCTGTCCTGGGTTGGCAGCATGTAAGGCAAACGCCCTATCGCTGTGCAATCACTCTGGCCCCTGCTCTTTTTTTATTGAACCCAGTACAAAATTCAACCAGGTGGGGCATGGTGGAGTAAGATCCAGGTGGGATTTTACATATCAAAGGAGAGATTTAAGGGAAAGAAAGAGGAAGATGGGGGAATGCCTTTGTTTTGCATTAATAGCTGGGTGTCATTTTATACCCTGCCACTACATGGGGTTTTCTGAGCACTGCCAGGAGGGGATTCCTGAGCACAGAACCAGGAATAAGTCCTAAGCACCACTGAGTGTGGCTCCAAAACAAAAACAATAACAAAAACTCGACACACCTTTCTGAGAATGAAGCACACCCACCCCACACAGGGGATCATCTGCCTTTTCCCTTCTGTGGGGTCCACCCCAATTTCGGGAAGGAATGAGAAACCAATTCTAGGGTTTTTTTGTTTGGTTGGTTTGGTTTTTGGGCCACACCTGGCGGTGCTCAGGGCTTACTCCTGGCTTTCTGCTCAGAAATAGCTCCTGGCAGGCACGGGGGACCATATGGGACACCGGGATTCGAACCAACCACCTTTGGTCCTGGATCGGCTGCTTGCAAGGCAAACACCGCTGTGCTATCTCTCTGGGCCCCAATTCTAGGTTTTTTTTTTATTTTTATTTTATTTATTTATTTTTTTTTTCATGAACTTACTCTTGGCTCCAGAGGGCCCTGAGCATGAATGCAATATCCACAAGGCTGCCTGTAGCGACTGAGACGCGTCTTTCTGGGTTGTTTGAACAATCCACAGTGCTCTTGCATCTGTATATATCAATCAGAGAGAAGGAAGGTGCCCGCAGCTAGGCCAGGCCTTGCCAGTCCCATGAGAGGACATGGAAACTGCAGCGTTTTAGGGAGTCTATGTTTCAAGACTCTTTCTCATGCCAGGTGGCTCACATTTGCAAAGATTAATAAACACACAATAGTTTTTTGTTTGTTTGTTTTGGGGCCACACCCACTGATGCTCAGGGGTTACTCCTGGCTATGTGCTCAGAAATCGCTCCTGGCTTGGGGGACCATATGGGACGCCAGGGATCGAACCAGGTCCATCCTGGATCAGCTGCATGCAAACACCCTACTGTTATGCTATCACTCCGGCCCACAATAGGTTTATATACATTGGTTTTAGGGCCATACCCGGCAGTATTCAGGGGTTATTCCTAGCTCTGCACTCAGAAATAACTCCTTGCTGGGGAGCAGGTGGGAAGTTTGCTAACCTGGGTTCAATTCCCGATATCCCATATGGTCCCTCACAGCCTGCCAGGTATAGTTTCTGAGCACAGAACCAGGCGTAATCCCTGAGCACTGCTGGGGATGGCCCCAAGACAAAAATAAAAAGAAAGTAATCACTCTTAAGAAGTTCAAGGGACCATAAGGGATGCTGGGGATCAAACCCCAAGTTGGCCATGTGCAAGGCAAATGCCCTACTGGCTGTGCTATCACTACGGCCCCCACAATGGGATTTTTAAACATCCTTTTCATTATCCTTTGATTCTAGCCTTTAGAGTGCAATGTAAAAAATTGGCTGGGGCCGGAAAGGTGGCGCTAGAGGTAAGGTGTCTGCCTTGCAAGCGCTAGCGTAGGACGGACCACGGTTCAATCCCCTGGCGTCCCATATGGTCCCCCCTAAGCCAGGGGCGATTTCTGAGTGCATAGCCAGGAGTAACCCCTGAGCATCAAACGAGTGTGGCCCAAAAACCAAAAAAAAAAAAAAAAAAATTGGGTGGGGGGGGAAACCAAGAGATAGTGCAGTGGATAAGGAGTTTGCCTCACATACATCTGATCCAGATTCAACCCTAAGCCCCCCCTCCAGTCCCCCAAGCTTGCCAAGAGTGAGCCTTGAGCACAGAGCTAGGAGTAAGGCCTGAGCATTGCCAGGTGTGGTCCCTTTTCAAACTAAAGCAACAAACTGGGACCAGAGAGATAGTAACTAGAGTATCATTGGTAAAGTACTTACTTGCCTTGCATTCAGCAAACTGGGGTTCCATCTCTGGCACTGATAGGATCCCTGGGGCACCACCAGAGTGGTCCCTTAGCACAGAGCTAGGAGTGAGCCCTGAGCACCGCAGGGAACACTCCTCCACCCGCCAAAAAAAAAAAAAAAAAAAAAAAAAAGAAAAAAAGTAAAATCTTTTCAGAAATTACCTTCACAGGAAATAATCTTTTCCATCCTTACACCAATTATCATTTATTTTTCTGATGAAAAGGAGTTTGATTTCTTCGGTCCTTTTTAGATCACGTCTGTTACTAGCACGCAAATTAAGAGCTTGGGAGACAGGCAGAACGGGGACATTTTTTCCTGGAATAAGACTATAATAATTTATGAATTATGTATGTCTTTATTTTATCACTTGTCCAAACACAGCCGGTCCGTCAACAGAATACCCAAACACTCCAATTCTCCAGCCCATCAAAGCCATCTCTTTCTATAGACTTTTCCCTTTTGCTTCGATGGAGGGTATATTTGTTAAGGTAAGAGAAGAGGCCATATTTTATTGAACAGCTTGTTTGCCGGAGTTTTAAATATTTAGGCATATGGTATGTGGGTCTCCATTGATACTTTTGCAAATATTAGACACAGATCTGTTTTTTTAAAATAGCAGTTTTATTGATATATAATACAAGTTCCAATGTTCTCCCTTTCAAAATATGCAATTCGCAGACTTTCTGTTCATTCATAAAGCTGCACCTTGACCCCCATATTTACATTCTTGCCCCCCCCCAAGAAAACCTGTACCCCTTGTTGGTCATGCCCACCCACCCTCCTCCTGGCCCCCTGGAAATCCCAAATCCACTTCCTGTTTCTGTGAATTTTCTCTTCCGGGTGTCACAGAGCTGGTACCATGCAAGGGACTAGTTTTCACTTGGAGGATTCTTTTTTTCTTTTTTTTTTGGAAGGGGGGCTAAGTCTGGGGGTAGGGGGTGCTAAGAGACTCCCAGTCAGATTTCACAATTGTGCTAGGCTAATTCTGTTTGGGGGCTGGTTATTTCGAGGTACTCAGATCTGAGGTGTTCGGGGGTACAAGGAAGGTGCTGGAAGGTCTTTAGATGCCAGGAATGAGACTCAAGTCTTGGGGCAGAAAAGCATGTGGGCTGGAGAAATAGTCTGGGGGTTAAGGCGCTTGCCTCACATACGACTGAGCCCGAGGTTTAATCCCTGGCATCCCTTATGGTCTCTCAAACCCTATCTAGAGTGATCCCTGAGTGCAGAGCCAAGAGTATGTAAGCCCCGAGCACCGCTGGGTGTGACTGAAAAATGAATAATGAAACAAGTCAATAAAAGCAGGTACTCCTAGTTTGTCCACCACCAAGCTACCGAGCCCTGCAGAGGGCCTTTATGTGCAATTGTGTGCAATTTGGGGGGGGGAACATGTTTGTTATTAATTAAAAAAATTTTTTTTATTTTGCGCACACCGGGCGGTGCTCAGGGGTTACTCCTGGCTATCTGCTCAGAAATAGTTCCTGGCAGGCACGGGGTGGGGGTGGGGACCATATGGGACACCGGGATTCGAACCAACCACCTTAGGTCCTGGGTCGGCTGCTTGCAAGGCAAAAGCCACTGTGCTATCTCTCTGCCCCCTGTTTTTAAATTCTTTAACTGAGTCACCAGTGTAAAGTGAATCCTTCCCTAACCTCTTCCCCTAATATGTAAAAACCCACTGGATAGTTGCCTTCCTTTGTATTTACATTGACTTTCCCCCCACCTGGAATTGGCGGTTGGTTTGAGTAAAGAAAGAAGACTGGCTCTGTGGGGGGGAGGGGGTAAGAAAGCACATGGCATAAGCAGCACATTGACAGAGAGAGCTGACTGCAATGAATATCTTTTCTGACTGCTGTGTATTATTTCTCTGCTGCTACCCTGCTTCATCAGACCCGTCAGCCTAAGGGGTTAGAAACAAGGAGCAAGGTCCCTGGGGTGGTCTCTTCCAACTCATGGATTTTATATCTTTATTTTTATTTTACACAGTTGCAAAGTTGTTCATGATTGAGTTTCAGTCCTACAATGTTCAACACCCTTCACAGTGCAGATTTCCCACCATCAATGTCTCCAGTTCCTCTCCTGCCTTCCATCCTGCCCTCTCCCCTGCTGTTTCTGGGGCAGACAATCTCTCTCTCTCTCTCTCTCTCTCTCTCTCTCTCTCTCTCTCTCTCTCTCTCTCTCTCTCTCTCTCTCTCTCCCCTCTCTCTCCTCTCTCTCTCCTCTCTCCTCTCTCTCTCCTCTCTCTCTCCTATCTCTCTCCCTCTCTCTCTCCCTCTCTCCCTCTCTCCTCTCTCTCTTCTCTCTCCTCTCTCTCTCCTCTCTCTCTCCCTCTCTCCTCTCTCTCTTCTCTCTCCTCTCTCTCCTCTCTCTCCTCTCTCTCCTCTCTCCTCTCTCTCTCTCCTCTCTTTCTCCTCTCTCTCTCCTCTCTCTCTCCTCTTTCTCTGTCTCTGTCTCTCTGTCTCTGTCTCTTTGTCTCTGTCTCTTTCCAAGCCCCATGGCAGTCTGCCTCGATGAAGAACTGGTGGACTGCAGGGTGACCCCGCGACATCTTGGGAAGAAGGGACCCAAAGCAGCTCATGTCCCCATGGAGAATGGGGTGCCAGGGAGTCAGTCCCTGGCAGCATCTGTATCTTTTCTGCAGCCCTAGTGGGATAGGAGGGGCATGGCCTCTCAGGGGTCTAGTTCTGCCTTCCTTGATGCCAATGCTAAATCTCTTTCCTGATCTTCTTGGGCATTTGTGCGGATCTTGGGAAAAACACCCTGTGGGTGCCTTTGCCCATTGTTCATTCGTGGAAACATGTGAGGTGGCAACTCTGTAGGTGCTGGTGCCACTGCAGCTAGGAGGGGTTCAGGTTCAAGGTGCTGAGGTGCCAATTTACAGCTCTCATCACCACCAAAGTGCCCTCGACCCCCACACTGTTCATGTCACCCACTGGTCCACCTTCATTTCTCCTCACTCTCCCCCCTTTTTTTTTTTTGGTTTTTCGGCCACACCCGTTTGATACTCAGGGTTCCTCCTGGCTAAGCGCTCAGAAATTGCCCCTGTCTTGGGGGGACCATATGGGACGCCGGGAATCGAACCTCGGTCCTGCCCTGGCTAGCACTTGCAAGGCAGACACCTTACCTCTAGCACCACCTCGCCAGCCCCTCTCCTCACCCTTGACCCACTTCTTGTTCATTGTTTTTGTAATCAAAGGCCAAGGGTTTGTCATTGTTCAATGCTGTCTAGCATTACCAAGACATCTTCTCTCTCTCCACTTCACAGATGGATGTGTTGAAATGATATTTATTTTTCCCCTGACTTAATTTTTTTTTTTTTGGTTTTTGGGCCACACCCAGTAACGCTCAGGGGTTACTCCTGGCTATGTGCTCAGAAGTTGCTCCTGGCTTGGGACCACATGGGACACCGGGGGATCGAACCGTGGTCCGTCCAAGGCTAGCGCAGGCAAGGCAGGCACCTTACCTTTAGCGCCACCGCCTGCCCCCCTGACTTAATTCTTTTGGCATCATACCACGTTGCATTGAACCTCAGGGTTTTCTCATTCTTTACAGCTGCATAGTATTCACTGATGTATAGATATACCACAGCTTCTTTACCCATGTTTCTATCATTGGGCCTGTGATTGTTTCCATAGCCTGATTTTTGCAGGGAGCACTGAGATGAGCACAGATAAATATCTCCCTTTGCAAGTTGATTTTTTTTTTGTTTTTATTTTTTGCTTATTTTCACTTTGAGAATAGATCAGTGTCCACATTTTGGGGGAGGGTCACACCCAGCAGCGCTCAGGGGTTACTCCTGGCTCTGCACTCAGAAATCGCCCCTGGTAGGCACAGGGGACCATATGGGATGCTGGGATTTGAAACACTGTCCTTCTGCATGCAAGGCAAACACCCTACCTCCATGCTATCTCTCTGGCTCCAAGTGCCCACTTTTTAATTTATTTTAGGGGGCTTGGACCATAACCAATGGTAGATGGGAGACAGTATGGGATGCCAGGGATCAAACCCAGATCAGCACAGATAAGGGAAACACCCTCCCCATTGTACTATTGCTCCTATAGCCCCCCTTTGTCCACTTTATTTTTTTTATTATTTTTGGGGGGTATACATTTGGCAGTACTCAGGGAAAACCTCTGGCTCTTCACTCAGGAATCACTTCAGGTGGGTTTGGGGTATAAGGTGATACTAGCTAAAAACCCTAAACCAGTGATGGCTAACCTTTTTGAGCCCCGAGTGCCCAAACTGCCGCACAAAACCAAAGAATTTCCTCAAAAGTGCCAGCACATCATTTAAACCTTAATAACAAGATTTTAGTATCTAAAAATTCTTTATAAATTTATTAATTGCGGACCTTCCATGTGCCAGCTACAAGGCCTTCACGTGCCACAGCTGGCACGCCGCATGCCATAGGCTCGCCATTGTTGCCCTAAACAAAGATGTTCCCCCTACTTCCTCTTTCCTGTAACCTCTTCTTTTGATACCTGGATTACTAGACCTTCCCCCCTCCTGGGTTTGGGAGAATTGATTTGAATAAAGAAAGGAGTGCTGGCTTGGGGCATGGGGAGAGAGAGCACATGGCAGAGAGAGAAGGCATGAGGCAAAAGACAGGCTGACTCAGATGAATGCTTTCTTCACTGGCTTGGTATTATTTCTCAACTGCTACCCTGCTTCATCAGGTCCATCCACCTAAAGGGTTAGAAATATGGTACCTGGGGCAATCTCACCAATTGTGGATATTTTAATTTTATGTCGGGCAACCATATGGGATGCCAGGGATTGAACCTGGAAAATGCCCTAACCCCTATGCCATCACTCTGGCCCCACTTTGCCCAATTTTTTTTTTTTTTTTTTTTTTGGTTTTTGGGTCACACTCGGCAGCGCTCAGGGGTTACTCCTGGCTCTATGCTCAGAAATCGCTCCTGGCAGGCTCGGGGGAACCATATGGGATGCCAGGATTCGAACCACCATGCTTCTGTGTCTAAGGCAAATGCCTTACCACTATGTTATCTCTCTGGCCCCACTTTGCCTACTTTCTAACACTTGATTCAGGCTTTTTTTTGGGGGGGGAGGTGCATAATCTGCAGCACTCAAGGGTTACTCCTGACTCTGTGCTCAGAAATCACTCCTGGCTCAGGAGACCATATGGGATACTGGGGATGGAACCCGCTATCCGTCGTGGGTCAGCTGCTTGCAAGGCAAACATCCTACCACTGTGCTACCACTCCAGCCCCTCAGGTTCTGTTTTAACCCTAACAGGGACTCAGCGATCTTCCAAAGGCCTTGACACAGGCTTGCATGCACAGGGAGGAGAGAGGCAGAAAACCTCTGGACCTGGAGGCTGCACTTTGGGGCACTCACCACCCTCCCCCCAGGCCAAGAGGGACCAGATCAGCTGTGCCTGGCGCTGTCCACAGCCCATTTGCTACCTTGTTCTTGGGGCTCTCCCAAGCCTCCGCTGTGCAAACTTTGGCCAGCCAATCTCCAAGTGTCACCTGGGCTGGTCACACCTCTGAGCCACCAGCCACTGTGACCTCATAATTGCAGGAGCAAATCATGAAAGGACCTTTGGGTCCCTTCACCCCAGTATTGTCAGTGCGTGGTCAGCACTGGAGGGTTCCCCCGACAGTGTCCATATGCCCCTTTTCCTTCAGGTTGTCAGTCTGGGGCACCAGCTGTGGACTCCCCAAATCCTCCAGCCCCAACTGTCTGTCCCTCCTCCCCTCTTCCTGTCACCTCCCCCTCCGTGTGATGGCTCAGGGGAAGTGAAAGGCAGCTGGAAGGCACACGGCACCCCTAATTACCCTTATTCCTTCTCCAGCCCAGCTCCTAAATTTAGCCCACAGAGCCGGGCATTGGGGACCCAGCTGTTCCCCACCCCAGTACCGGATCCCGCCCCAGAAGAGAGCAAGGAGGTAACTTCATCCCCACTCCAATGCATCATCATGATGGGGGGGGGGGGTTTGGGGCGGAGGGAGTCAGGACACTGCAGGGTGCAGGGGACCTAGTGAGGGGGGGACTCTCCTTCTGCAGCTGGGCTCGAGTCATGGTGCAGCCCCAAGACCAGGCTGTGGGGGTTCTAACCCCTGCACCTGCAATCACCCAGCAGGGCCTCAACTCTCTCTTTCCGGTGGATTTTTCTGATAATAAGGATGCTATAAGACCTCATGTTTTTTGGGAGGAGTTTTGCTTGGAATTTGCTTTGTTTTGTTTGGGGGTCACACCCAGAAGTGCTCAGGAACTGCTGCTATTTTTACATTCAGGGATCATTCCTGAGGGTGCTCAGGGGACCATATGGGATGCTGGGGATCGACCCTGGATTGATATGTATGACAAGCCCCCTCCCTTCTGTGCTATTATTGCTTGGGTCCCTAGGCCTCAATTCTGAGTTGGGGGAAGCAAACCCATTATTTATAGCACATACATACACACACACACACATACACACACACACACACCACCATATAGACACACCACACATGACACATAATACACACAAACACACCACACACATCACATCACATCCCACACCACACCCCACACCTCACACACAGACCATCTGCACATGCTAATTTTCCTCCCAACCTCACTTAGAGGCATCTTCAGCCCAGAGTTGATGTCACCACCCCGCAAGGTGCCAGCACACACACTTCACTCCCTCCCTGTGGTTCAGCCAGCCCAGGTAGCAGTTACCGCGTGGACCAGGACTGCTTAGGCTCTAGCCATCACATGCGCAACCTAGTCAGCAGAAGGGAAAGCCAGGACCGAAAGACTACCAGCCCTACTTCTGAGTGACTTGAGGCACTACTTACTTTGAGGCAGAACTCAGTCACATGGCCATATCTCGGTGTCCAGGGAAACTGGGGAATGCAGCCTGTATTCGGAGTGGTTCAAAGTCTGGCTAACAGGGTGGAAGATTAAATTGCTTTCCTTGCACCTTGTGGCCATAACCTGATTTTACTGGGAGCAAGCACAGAGCAGGGAGAAGTCCCTGAGTACCAGAGGGTGTCATCCAACCCTCCCAAGGGAGAAAGCACAGGGAGGCCAGATATTGGGGCACAGTCACCCTCCTCCAGCTGAGGGACAATCACCAGAATATTCTTCTATTCCAGGAAGAAAGACCAGCCATGTCCTCGGGCGCTGTGCCCCAGGCTGCCCACTAGGTTTCTCTTGTGTCACACTGGAGTCCCCACAGTATACACCCGGCTTCATCTAGCACAAACCTGCCTTGGGTTGCCCCACCCAGGAGGAAGAAAACATCCTCCAAAACCCATAGCCCCTTCTTGCCCCATGCAACCTCTGAGCCCTGGGAGACAGATTCGGGGGGCCCCTGCCAGGGTTCCTCATCATCTCTAGAAGCCAGTGCTGAGTGTGGACAGAGCAGCCTGGCACCTCACTCCACCCCCACACTCCCTAGGGACAGTCAGAAGCCCCGTCTTCTGCCCTCCTTTGGACTTCCGGAACCTTCCGTCACTCGCTATTTATAGCTGGTCCAAGTCAGGTGCCCCGGACTGGATACGGTGGGGCAGGGCAGGAGGACCCAGGCAGGGCAAGGAGGTTCTGTCACCTGCTGGGGAGGGTCCTAGGTCCCCTCTGCATCTCTGGATTGTGGGGACACGCAGCCCCCTGGCATCTCTTGGCTTTGCTATGGGTTCATCTCCACACCAGCCCTGCCCAGCCTTGACTAACCAGGAGATGCAGAAACTTAGAGAACAGGTCCACCAAGGGTGGTCCCGATCTGGAGAAGCCCCTTTGGCAGAGACTTTGAGGAGCATTGGGACCTTTCCTGCTCCCCCCACCAGGGAGAGAGGAGGTGAAACTTGCATTCCCCCAAAAGCAAGAGGGGTCCCTTCATGTGGCTGTCACCCCCTTTGGGGTTCTGAAACTCCGCTCAGGCACCCACAGCCTCTCCCTTGATGCTACACTCCCCCCACCCTCCCTCCCTGCCTCCCAGAGCCCCTCAATTCCCTGTTGTTCTTCCAATGCTCAGAAAACCATCTGCTTAGTGTCTGATCCTCTCTGCTCTTTCCCTGAGTCCTGGAAAATGCAAGCACAGAAGTAAGAACCCCAGAACATCCCCGGACCCCCCTTGGAACAGTTCTTGAACCAAGCGTGATTGCAGGGACAGCAGGTGGGAAGCTGGAGCCCTTCTGTCCTTTCTGCCTGAGCCTCACACAGCCACCCAGAGCATCGCCTGATCAGGCCTGGCTGTGTGGCCGGAACAAGTTACTAACCCTTTCTGGGCCTGACATCTGTGGTTGATTCGATCAATCCATGGAAGGGCACTCATGTTTTTACTGGGTTGGGAGAGTTTAGGGTTTGTATCAGGATGAGGGACCCTTGGGCCTGCATACCTGGTAATGGTGGAGAAACAGTCTGTGGCGCCTCTTAGTGGGCACAAAGAATATTACCTAGCCCAGGGCCAGCGTGGCTTCTTGACCAGCCCAAACATCCTGAATTTTGGGCGGCTCTGTGCTGGGAGTTGAAGTTCAGCCATGACAAATGTCACCTGTCCTCGGGGTGGCAGTGAAGCACAGCAGGTTTGGTGTTTGTCTTGCATGCTGTCAACCCGAGATGGACCCAGGTTCCATCCCTAGAGCTGACCAGGAGTGATTTCTGAATGCAGAGCCAGAAGTAACCCCTGAGTGCTGCTGGGTGGGCCCCCAAACATACAAAAACAAATGTCACTTGTCCTCCAGAACCTCAATTTCTCACCCCTGCAAGCCAAACTATCATAGAGGCCCACGGTCTTGTGACCAGGTCACCCCACTTTGGCAGTTCTTGTGTGCATGGCCCAGAGAAGTGGAGAGAGGCTGCAGGAAACTGGATAAAGCTCCTCTAACTCCTGGCCTGGTGCTCTGTCTCCTCGCAGGTGATTGTCACTGTGACCTTGGACTCTGATGATCCCTCTGTGTGTCTTGGGGCGTATTTCTGAAGTTTTAGCTCTATTAATGGACTGTCCCAGGAACACGGATCCAATTAACCTTCCTGCCAACAATTACAAGTGCTGATTTCTGTTCCAGACTCACTCAAAGCTGTATCTCTGTCCCCATCACTTCCCCAAAGACAGGAGCTGGCATGAGCCCGAGGGGCTGGTGTTCCTCATCGGGGTCACGCGGGGCTGCGGGAAGCTAGAGGACCTGCCACCGGGCGTGGGTGGGGACGTCACCTCCACCCCGGCAAGGAACTGCGTATGTGTCACGTAATTTGGAGATACACAGGCAAAGGGCTTTCCAGCTGGAGAGGGGTGGATATATCCAAGCCCCCCCCCTTCCCAGAGGACATATTTATTGCCAATAAGAGCAGTGAAAGCTGATTAATAACACTCTGAGGCACCCCACAAAGCAATCCAGAGGGGCATCAGCTATCCCCTGATCCATATATAGTCTTTCTCTCTGTTCTTTTTTGTTTGTTTGTTTGTTTTTGGGTCACACCTGGCAGCACTCAGGAGTTACTCATGGCTCTATGCTCAGAAATCGCTCCTGACAGCTCAGGGGACCACATGGGATGCCGGAATTAGAACCACCGACCTTCTGCGTGCAAGGCAAATGCCCTATCTTCATGCTAACTCTCCGGGCCCCTCTCTCTGTTCTTTTCCATGTCATTTTTAAGCTTTTGAAAGAATCTTTCTTTATTTTTCTCTCTTTCTTTCTCTTTCCTTCCTTCCTTTCTTTTTCTCTTTCTTTCTCCTTCCTTTCTTCTTTATCTTTCTTCCTTCCTTTCTTCCTTCCTTTCTTTCTTCTTTATCTTTCTTCTTTCTTTCTTCTTTCTTCCTTTCCTTCCTTCCTTCCTTCCTCCCTCCCTCCCTCTCTCTCTCTCTTTCTTTCTTTCTTTCTTTCTTTTTCTTTCTTTCTTTCTTTTTCTTTCCTTCCTTCCTTCCTTCCTTCCTTCCTTCCTTCCTTCCTTCCTTCCTTCCTTCCTTCCTTCCTTCCTTCCTTCCTTCCTTCCTTCCTTCCTTCCTTTCTTTCTTTCTTTCTTTCTTCCTTCCTTCCTGTCACATCCAGCAGCTCTCAGGGACTACTCCTGGCACTGAATTCAGAAATTGCCCCTGTCAGGTTTGGGGGACCATATGGGATGCTGGTAATCGAACTCGGGTCTGTCTTGGGTCAATCACATGCAAGGCAAATGCTCTACTACTGTGCTATCACTCCAGCCCCCTATATCTGTCTTTATCTTGGGGCCTGGAACAGGTGTTCTGCAATTCCCTCTTGCCAGTCTTTAGCATTGCTGTGACCCTGAGAATCTCTTCTTCTGTTCTAGAAAGGCCCCAGATTCTCTGCAAGTCTGCTGATTTCCTCCATCTCAGAAGCAGAAACTGAGAAGGCCCATCACAGGGGGAGCCCCAGAGTATGAGGCTGGTCACCCCACATGCATGCTGGGGCTATCAACCTCCTCCATGGGGCTGGCACTCCTGGGGGAGCCACTCTGAGAGAACCAGGTTCCCCAGATCCCAATCCATAAGCTCAGGCCCAGATCAGCGACAGGAGCTCAGCACCGTGGGAGGAAATAGAAACTGACAGACTGAAACTGCCTCTTGCAGGACCCAAGACTTCCAACCCCTGTGGGGGAGCAGCTTTGCAGCTGGGCACAGAAGGTGGCCCTGGGCAGCAGCTGTCAGCAGATCAGATAAGGAGGCAGCAGCAATGGAAAGTGGCAGCTCCTCCTTGCGGGCACCGCTGGGCGCCCACCACCCACCCCGGCAAGGGCTGTTGCTGCCTGGCTCTGGGACTACCCAGACAAGGAAATGCAAGGGGCTTGGGTCAGACCTGCTGTGCATGGCAGGCAGCAGAGAGGCCATAGGGAAGGGTTCAACCGGTGCCTGAGCCCTCACTAGCTTTGCAAGTGCCGGAGAGATGATCAAGTTGCCTGGGAGTCCGGAGATGGGTCCGAGGCCGCTGCTGAGAGCTTCGGAAACATGAGCTAATAGGAAATGGGCGATAAACATCATCATCGCCATCACGAGGGACTTGGAGCAATTTACACCTGGTGGCTGCCGGGGACGGATGAATTAGGAGGAGGAGAAACGGATGTTGACCTCGGTTATAGGTATAATTATTAGAAGCCAGGCCCATGACGTCATTTACAGAGTCAGTGCAAACTAAAAAACAAAATATCAGGGGCCGGAGCTGTGGCGCAGTCAGTAGGGCGTTTGCTTTGCATGCACTAACCTAGGACAGACAGTGGTTTGATCCCCCGGCATCCCACATGGTCCCCCAAGCCAGGGGCAATTTCTGAGCGCATAGCCAGGAGTAACCCCTGAATGTTGCTAGGTGTGTAAAAAAAAAAAGCAAGGAGAACTAAGTAAGGGGCACAACCAAGGTCTCTAGATGCAGAAGTGGGGGGTGGGAGGTGGAGGGCTGATTTTCGAGGAAGGACCGGGGAATTTGAATCCAGGTGAAGCTGACTGGAAACCCAGGCTCCCAGAGGTTGGGGATCCTTCGTTCCTCAAAGCTCTGGTCCCCTTAATTATAAAGGGAGTGGCCGGATAGATAGCACAGCAGTAGGGCATTTGCCTTACATGTAGTCGACCTGGAAGGGACCTGGTTCCATTTCTGGCATCCCATATATTTCCCCAGCCTGCTGGGGGCGATTTCTGAGGGTAGAGCCAGTAGTAACCCCTGGGTGCTGCTGGGTGTGGCCTAAAAACCAATTAATCAGTCAATAAAGTTTTTTTTTTTAATCATAAAGGGGGCCGGAGCAGTGGCGCAAGTGGTAAGGCATCTACCACTAGCCTAGGACGGACCATGGTTTGATCCACCGGGGTCCCATATGGTCCCCGAAGCCAGAAGCAATTTCTTTCTTTTTTTTTTTTTTTTTTTTTTTTTGGTTTTTCAGGCCATACCCGTTTGATGCTCAGGGGTTATTCCTGGCTAAGCTTTCAGAAACTGCCTATGGCTTGGGGGGACCATATGGGATGCCAGGGGATCGAACCGGGTCCTTCCTTGGCTAGCACTTGCCAGGCAGACACCTTATCTCTAGTGCCACCTCACCGGCCCCACCAGGAACTCAGGGGTTACTCCTGGCCGTCTGCTCAAAAATAGCTCCTGGAAGGCACGGGGGACCATATGGGACACCGGGATTCGAACCAACCACCTTAGGTCCTGGATCGGCTGCTTGCAAGGCAAACGCCGCTGTGCTAATTCTCCGGGCCCAGGAGCAATTTCTAAGTGCATAGCCTGGAGTAACCCCTGAGCATCACCAGGTGTGGCCCCAAAACCAATAATAATAATAATAATAATAATGATAATAATAATGATAATAATAATAATAATATAAACAAATCATAAAGGGATACGACAGTATTGATTCCATGGGATTGGAGCCATGGGGACTCTAGGAAAAGAGCTGGGATCAGAGGGAACATTCCAGGGACTGGAGTGTAGGTTTGGTGTGCTGGAGACCCAGTGGCTGTGTCTAGAACTTTAGGGTTCCCCCCCCAGAGCAATGCCAGGAGTGACCCCAAGCACTGAACTAGAAGTAACTCCTGGACACAGTTAGATGTGACCCAAAAGCAAAAGAAAAAAAAAAAAAAGAACTAACTCGCACAAGGCTTGCACCCAGAAGGTGTCTGAATCCCTCCAAAACTGTGTTCCTCTTAACTGACATCGTGTTGGAGGGAGTCTAAAGTGTGGGGGCTGTCCCGCGCTGGTTACACTGCAGCGATGGGGGACCCAGTGCTGACCTTGGAGGAAATTCCGTGGAGCGTAGAGACCCTTAGTGGCTTCCTGGAGAACTGCATTTCTCTGTGCGATTTCTAGCAAAGGCTTCCCTTATTGTGGGGTAGAAGTTTGTTATTGTTGTTGTTATTGTTGTTGTTGTTGTTGTTGTTGTTTGGGCCACGCGATGCTGAGGGCTTACCCCTGGCTCTGTGCTCAGGAATCTCTCCTGGCAGTGCTTGGGGGAACCATATGGGATGCCAGAGATCGAACTCAAGTTGCCGCGTGCAAGGCTAGTGCCCTACTCAACTGCCAAGGGGCAGAATCTTGAATCCCTCTGAATGCCAGTGCTCACTGCTGTAGTCGAGGAAGAGGGGATGGTCTTCCTGGAGGAGGAGGCAGCCAGGGAAAGGCTCCCTGTTTCTAAGGAGAAAATTTAGATGTCATCAGGATATGCCCAGAAGGACATTCCATCTCCAGTTTCTTCCAGGCAGAGGCTGGGGAGAGCAAGGGTTTGAAATAGATTAGGATTATGAAAGGGGGGTGCTCAAGGGCTCAGAAAGAGCCAGGATTGAAGCAGGACCTCGGTTCTATTTTTATTTGGGGGAGGGCCATCCATCAGCCCATGTGCTTTGTTTCTCTATTTTTGTTTTGTTTTTGTAGAGCTCAGAGGCTATCCTGGCTCTGTGCTCAGAAGTGACCCTTCTTTCCTTCCTTCCACCTTTCCTTCTATCTATCCTTCCTTTCCTCCTTCCTTCCTTCCATCCTTCCCTCCTTCCTTTCCTCCCTCCCCCTTCTCTCCTTCCTTCCATTTTTCCTTTGTTTCTTCCATCTTTCCTTCCTTCCTTCCTTCCATCTTTTCTTCCTCCCTTCTTCCTCTCTTCCTCCCTCCCTCCCTCCCTCCCTCCCTCCTTTCTTCCTTCCTTCCTTCCTTCCTTCCTTCCTTCCTTCCTTCCTTCCTTCCTTCCTTCCTTCCTTCCTTCCTTCCTTCCTTCCTTCCTTCCTTCCTTCCTTCCTTCCCTCCTTCCTTCCGGGGTTATTCCTGGCTCTGCACTCAGGAATCACTCCTGGCAGTGGTTGAGGAACCATATGGGAATACCGGGGATCAAACCTGAAACTGTCCTGTGAAAGGCAAATGCCCTATGCACTGCACTATCTCTCCACTCCTCTTTGGTTTTCAAGTCACATCCAGTGTGTTTCTGGGGTTCAAACCTAGGTCTAGCCCTGTGAGTCATCTGTCTGTCCCTTAATCTCACTGTCTTTTCATAGTCCATCTCCTTTAATATGCACCAAAATTTTGGGGGTTTTTTCCTCCCTTTACTAATAGTCTGCTGATTTTACTTATTTATTTCAAAACTATTTAGGGGACCACAGAGAGATAGGTCAGAGGGGAGGGCACTCGACTTGCATAGATCTCACCAGAATTTGATCACTGCCACCCTATATAGTCCCCTGAACCCCTTCAGGAGTGATCACTGAGCACAGAGACATCAGTAAACCCTGAGCACTGCCAGGTGTAGTCTGACCCTTCCCTTCAAATAGAATGAAATAAAATAAAGGGAGAGAGTAGAATCAGAGTTGGCTGTATGGGCATACTTATGGGCATACTAGTGGGGGGGCAAGGTAACCAGACATGTAGCAGCAGCCCCAGAAAAGCCCCTTCCTCACCCTGTATTGCAGAAAGCAGACCCCAGACCTCAAGATGGGGCTTTCTGCAGGGTTGGGAGAAGGGGCTGAGCAACTGGGTTGCTTGTGAGACGGTTTAACCACTGTGTGTTGAGACTGTTTGGATTTTTGAATCAAGATACAAAAGTTACTCTTTTTTGGGGTGTAGAGGCCACATCCAGCGATACTAAGGGGATTCTTCTGACTCTATATTCAGGAATCATTCCTGGTGAGCTTGGAGGATCATAGGAGGTGCTGGGGTTCAAAGTTGGGTCAGCTGTGTGCAAGACAAGCACCCACCCCACTGTACTACCATTCCAGTCCAAACGTTTTCTGTGCATGATACCCTTTCAGTGACAAAATTGCAGACCACAGTGTCTTAAAGGAAAATAAAAGGAAGGTAGAGAGAGAAAGAGAGGGGAGAGAGAGAGAGAAAGAGAGAGAGAGAGAAAGAGAGAGAGAGAGAGGAGAGAGAGAGAGAGAGAATGTCTGCCCCAGAAGCAGACAGCAGGGGAGGACAGGAAAGAAGTTGGGGACATTGATGGTAGGAAATATGCACTGGTGAAGGGTGATGTACATTGTATGACTGAAACTCAACAATGAACAACAACTTTCTAACTGTGGGGGGGAAGCACCCAACTGTATTATGAACAACCTTATATCCATGGTGTTTAAATAAAGTTGTTTGTTTGTTTGTTTTTTTGGAAAAGTTATCAGGGCCCTGAACAATATATTACACGGCAGGTAGGGTGTTTACCTTATACACAGCCAACCCAGGTTTGATTCCCAGCATCACATATGGTCCCCCAAGCCTTGCCAGGAGTAAGTTCTGAGCACAAGGCCAGGAGTAACCCCTGAACACCGCTGGGAGTGACCCAAAAATCAACATAAAATAAATAAGTGATCATAGGGGATCCCTCCCCATAGACACACAAAATGCAAAGTATTTAATAATTTCTCACGCCTTTGTCTCCCCAACACTGGTCCCCCTAACACTAAGGGGGTTGGAGGAAGCAGTTGGGAGACTATCGTGGCTTTGGGTTTGGGGCAGTCCTGGAGCCAAAGGACCCCAAACATTACTCAGCGATTCCTTGTAAAGTTCCCTTTTATTTGGAGGGAGAGGGTCCCAGAACGATAGCACAACAGTAAGGCTTTGCCTTGCACATGGCCAACACAGGACAGATCCTGATCTGAATCCCGACATTTCATATGGTCTACTGAGCCCGCCAGGAGTGACTTCTGAGTATAGAGTCAGAAGTAACCCCTGAGCACCACCGGGTGTGACCCAAAAAAAAAAACCAAAAAAAAAAAAAGTTCCCTTTTTGTGGGGCCAGAGCAGTGACACAACAGTAAGAGGACGTTTGCCATGCACTCAACTGACCCAGGGCAGACCACCGTTTGATCCCCCAGCGTCCCATTTGATCCCCCCAAGCCAGGAGAGATTTCTGAGCACAGAGCCAGGAGTAACCCCTGAGAGTCACAGTTGTGACCCAAAAAAAAAACAAAAAACAAACAAACAAAAAATTCCCTTTTTGTGAACAAGTAGAAACCCCCCTCATTGCACCAAAGCCCCTACGGCCCCTGGGGCAGACAGAGTAGGAGGGCATGTAGCTCATTGAGCTGCGCTGAGCTGACGCTGGTCTGTCTGTCTGTCTGTCTGTCTGTCTGTCTGTCTGTCTGTCTGTCTGTCTGTCTGTCTGTCTGTTTACCCAGTGATTTAGCTCAGGGGTGCAGCCTGGGACCCTGACTGGCTCAGGTCTACAGGAGCATCCTGGGAAGGGGCAAGAGGATCCTCCCTTCCCCAAGAGTCCTCCCACTTCCTAGTAATTCCAGCTCACTGCCTAGGCCTGGAGCAGGGCCCAGCCCAGCACAAATGCTGAAGGCACTTGGTAAACCTTTTAGGGATCAGTCACTCCCCCTTGCACTGCTGATCCCCCTGAGGGACATAAACTTCTTACCCACAGAGCCATGCCCGCTGGCTTAAGCCCTGGCATTGTTGCAGGCAGGTGGGGCCATATTGCTTTAATCAGATAATCAGATTAACCCTCCCCTTCCCCCTCCACCGCCTTTCCTGGCATCTGGCAGGGAGCTCATGGTCTTGCGAAAATGGAAATAAAAGCCAGGTTGACACATATCTGCCATACAGAGGCCTCTGCATGCTCTTGACTTCCTCTCCCGGGCACCCCATTGCAGGGGTGGCTTTGCACAGTGGACACACACCATGGTAAGTCCCAAGCTGGGAGCAAGTAGGGGAATCTCTGAGCATTTCCCATGGAGAAACCAGTGACTGAAATAGATGCAAAGTGGCTTCCATGAAAGATTTTAGTGACTACTGAACAACTGAGGGTGACGGGCTGCAGGTATGGTGGGATCTAAATGATAGGCAGTTTCTCTGCTTTCTTCTGCATCCCCTGTGCTCTCCATGCTGACTTTTCTTGGGGCCCAGAGCTGATTACCAGGAGCTGTGGGGGCCAGAACTTTTCTTTTATCATGATCAGCTCCAGAGAGATTGAGTTTTCCAGCCTCTGGCATAAAAACTTCTGTCCCCAAAACTGATTTGAGACTCATTGTCTGATGCTATTTGATTTGAACCTGGCCCGGAGAAAAACCCTGGAGAAAGAGAATGAGTTGTATGTTTGTTTGTTTGTTTTTTAATTTTATGCCCCATTCTCTCTCTGGGTATTCATCTGTCCCAGGACAGACCCTGGCTGGCCTTTGAGAAAACTTACAGGGTCAGGAGAGAAAGAGAAGAAAGAATGAAAGGACTTGCCTTGCATGCTGGCCACCTGGTTCAAGTTTCCAGCATCACACAGGGTTCACTTCTGAACACAGAACCAGCAAGATCCCTGAGCATTGCCAAGGTTGGCCCCAAAACCAACAAGAAAAAATAAAAGAAAAAGAAAGAAAAGAAAAAAGAAAACAAGTAAATTTCTACCTGTGGTCTCTGGCTGGACCCTGCTGCCCGGGCGTCCCAACAAGTCCTCCATGCCATAAAACCAATCATTTCTCTGTGAGAGGCATAATTACACTTCTTGGCAATGTATGCGGTGGCCAGGGCATTAATTTGTTCAACGTAAACATCTGAAATATGCTGCAATTATCCTCAGCCTCATTAGCATGGCAGGGTTTTTCTAATGACTCCGGCCTGCCCCTGCCAGCCTCTTCCCAGGCCCCTCCTGAGGGCTTCTCAAACTGCCACCTGGCCTCAGGCCGAGCCAGCCAGCCCTGCACTTGTACTAGTTTCTCTGCCAGAGGTTCAGACCTTGGGCTGCCCCCAGTGGCCCCCCCTCACCTTCTGGATCAGCCAAGCTATGCCTTGCCCTTTTTGTTTTGTTTTGTTTTGCTTTGGAGGTTACACTCTGGGATGCTCAGGGGTTCCTCCTGGCTATGTGCTCAGAAATTGCTCCTGGCTTGGGGAACCATATGGGACTCTCAGGGATCAAACTGCGGTCTGTCCTAGGTTAGTGCATGCAAGGCAAATGCCCTACTGCTTGCACCACTGCTCCAGGCCCTATGCCTTGTTCTTGACTTAGTTTTGCTTAATTCTTAGGGTCATACCCTGCAGTGCTCATACCCTGCTGACTCCTGGCGGGGTTTAGGAGAGACTTTATGCATTGCTGGAGGTTGCTGCCTACAAGACAAGCACTGGCACCCCTTGACTTCAGCCCTCTCAATCCAATCTTCACTTCTTTGTTTGTTTTATTGTTTGTTTATTTGGGGGGGTCACACCCAGCAGCGCTCAGGGGTTACTCCTGGCTCTATGCTCAGAAATCATTCCTGGCAGGCTCGGGGGACATATGGGATGCCGGGATTTGAACCACCGTCCTTCTGCGTGCAAGGCAAACGCCCTACCTTCATGCTTTCTCTCAGCCCTGGTTTTCTTTCTTTCTTTTTTTTTTTTTTTTTTCAGCCCTGGTTTTCACTTGGAACCCAACCAGGTCCCTGCACTGCTCAGTGATCTGTGAAGTGAATGGAAGTTTGGTTCTTTTGTTTTGTTTTGGGGCTACACCTGGAGATGTTCAAGACTTCCTCCTGGCTCTGTGCTGAGGAAAAATTCCTGGCAGGGATCGGGGAACCAGATGGCTTGGTGGCCACACCTGGTGGCACTCAGGGGCTACTCCTGGCTTTGTGTTCAGAAATTGCTCATGGAGGTCTTGGGAAATCTATAATTTTGAAGTCATACCTGGCAGTGCTCAGGAGTTACTCCTGGCTCTGTGCTTAGAAATAATTCTTGGCAGGCTTGGGAGACCATATGGGATGCTGGGGATCGAACCTAGATCAGTCACATGCAAGGCAACCGCCATCCCTGCTGTGCTATCGCTCTGGCCCCTTGGGGAACCAGATGATGGGAAAACTGGCAAGCCCCCTTCATGCTGTACCATTGCTCTGACCCCCCCTAGTGGACAGAAGCTTGAAAGGTTTGTAGGGCAGCTGCATTCACTTCCCCATCCACTATATCACCTGGCAGAACTGCCAGAGTCACTGGACACATCTCTAAGGGGCACAATTCTTCCTTTCAATTTGAGCATCAATGGGGCTGGAGAGATAGCACAGCGGTAGGGCATTTGCCTTGCATACAGCCAATCTAGGACGGACAGTGGTTCGAATCCCAGCATCCCATATGGTCCCCCATGCCTGCCAGGAGCAATTTCTGAGCACAGAACCAGGAGTAACTCCTGAGCGCAGCTGGATGTGACCCAAAAACAAAAACAAAAAATCAATTTGAGCATCAAGCAAAGGCAGCATCTTGCATGCAGCCCACCTGATCCCCGACATCCAGGAGTGACCCCTGAGCACAGAGCCAGGAGTAGGCCCCGAGCACTGTATAAGATCCACTCCCCCCAAGCCCAACCAGGAGTGACCCCTAAATGCAGTTAGAAGGAAGGCTTAAGCATAGCTGGTGTGACCCAAAAGCAATAACCAAACTACACACACACACAACACACACACACACACACACACACACACACACACACACACACACACTCGCTCCAAACTTAGTTCCTGATTATAAGAAGCACTTCGGACCCAGAAAAGAAGGTGGGGTGCTGACTTGTAGCCACCATGCTCTCTTCCTCAAGGGCTTGAATCCCTTGTCTGGCTGGGCGTGGGGGGTACTGCAGACACACCCAACGATGCTCAGGGCTGACTCCTAGCTCTGTTCTCAGGGATCACCCCTGGAGGTGCTCATTGGCCATATTAAATGCCAGGGACTTAACCCAGGTCAGCCATTTGTCAGGCAAATACCTTCCCTGCTATTCCATCGCTCCAGCCCAAACCCTGTGCTCTTGCCTTTAGAGGACCTCAATACAGGGGCAGGAAGCACCTCCCCTCTAGGGCCCCAATAACGATAAAGCCAGGCTGGAGAGATAGTACAGTTCTTGCCTTGCACTCGGAAACTCGGCAAACTCAGAACCCCATATGATGCCCTGATCCTCAAAACCCCATATGGTGACCTGTGCCCCACCAAGAGTGATTCCTGAGCACAGAGCTAGGAGTCAGCCCTGAGTCCCGCTGGATATAGCCTTAAAATAAAACAAACAGAGGACACAGAGTGATAGCACAGTGGGTCAGCTGTTTGTCTTACAAGCAGCTTACCTGAGTTTGATCCCAGGCATCCCATATGGTCCCCCGAGCCTGCCAGGAGCAATTTCTGAGCTCAGAGCCAGGAGTAAACCCTGAGCACCACCAGGTGTTGTCCAAAAAAACAAAGACCAAACAAACAAACAATAATAACACAGTGGGGTTGGGAGGAGCGGGGGAGGTGGCCTGGCTCTGACCAAGCCTTGGCCAAACCACTGTGATAATCAGTGCAGATTTTGGGGGGCAGCCAGATGACTGACTGGGCATGAATCCCAGCTCCATTACTGTGTGCTGTGTAGACTGGCATAAGTTGCTTCACCTGCCTGGTAAGATGCATAAAGTGGAGGTTGGCACATCGGCCTAACAACTTTCACCCCCCAGCACCGCAGCCTGCTTGGGGCCTGGGAGAAACAGGGTTTAGAGAGGTCAGGTGAGCTGTCTGGGGTCTGGATAGGTAAGTCACAGAGCAGAGGAAAGGGAACAGTTCCCTCTGTGCCCAAACCATTCTGATCTCTCTGATCTCTCCGACCCCCCTTCAATTCAAGCCTAGGAGCAGGAGTGAAAGTGCAGAAAGGACAGAGAAGGAGAGTATGGGCCTGACCTGGAACCCATCTTTCCTTCCTCTGTTTTTTTTGGGGGGTGGGGTGGGATGAGGTCACCTCTGGTGGTTCTCTGGGGTTCCATCTGGCTTGATGCTCTGGAGTCATTCCTGGTGGTGTTCCTGGTGCTGAGATAAAACCCTGATCTCCCAGGGCCAGAGAAATAGCACAATGGGGAGGGTCTTTATTTATTTATTTTTTTTAGAGTGGGGGGAATAATTTGTATTTTGGATTAGCCAGCTGGACTGTTTAGATGATCCCAATCTTATTGGCAACATCCAAAGCATCATAGTCAGGAGCCAGCCGAACATATGCTTTCTTCTCTCCATCAGGTCTAATCAGGGTGTTGACCTTGGCCACATCAATGTCATAGAGCTTCTTCACAGCCTGTTTAATCTGGTGTTTGTTGGCTTTGACATCCACAATGAACACGAGTGTGTTGTTATCTTCTATCTTCTTCATGGCCGACTCAGTGGTCAGAGGGAATTTGATGATGGCATAATGGTCAAGCTTGTTTCTCCTAGGGGCGCTCTTCCGAGGATATTTGGGTTGCCTTCGCAGCCTCAGAGTTTTGGGTCTTTGGAAGGTGGGTGATGTTTGGATCTTCTTCTTTTTGTGGCTGTGAACACCTTTCAGGACGGCTTTCTTAGCCTTCAAAGCTTTAGCTTTGGCTTCAGCTTTGGGAGGTGCAGGAGCTTCCTTCTTGGCCTTCGGCGCCATCTTCGTAGAAAGGCGGGGAGGGTCTTTAACTTAGATGTAGCTGACCGGGGTTCGATCCCCAGCATCCCATATGGTCCCCTGAGCCTGCCAGGAGTGATTCCTGAGTGCAGAGCCAGGAGTAACCCCTGAGCACTGCTCAAAAACAAAGAAACAAAGAACAAAAATATTCTGGTCTCCCGAATACAAATTCTGCACCCCAGCCCTTGGAGCCCCCATCCACAGGCCTAAACTGGGGGCCAAATCAGGCCACCAGGGGGTCAGTTTGGGGGTTGGGGGAGGGAATCAAGGATGTTGCCAACTGTCACTTGTCACTTCTTTACTCTTCTAATAAGACATGCTGAGAAGCAGGTAGGAATGTCTGAACTGCCGAGGCCCAAACACAAGCTGGGGACCAACTCTACCCTGGGTTTTTATTGCCTGCAAAGCTTCTCTTCTCCCCAGAGGGAAACCAGAGGCCCTGAGCTGGCACTTTCTGGGGTGTCACAGCTGTACATCGTGTCACCCGCAACTCAGAGCTGTGACCTATCCCCTGGAAAAGCCAGGCCAGGTGCAAGAGCCTACGTGCCACATGTCCTGGCATGACTCAGGATGGGCCCAGAGGACGCTAGGGTCAGCCTGTCCCACAGAGTAGGAGGCAGCATCCTGGGGCAGAGACCCAGGGTGCTACAGTCTCTGAAACTGAATGTTTCTTGCTTCGTGGGCTGTGAGCACAGAAAGGACAAGCAGTCCTTGAGAGGGAGAGACCCTCTTTAAAAGCATGGGGTTTGGGGCCAGAGCAATAGCACAGTGGATAGGATGTTGCCTTACATGTGACCAGGGTTCGAGCCCCGGCATCCCATATGGTCCTTTGAACCTGCCAGGAGTGACTTCTGAGTGCAGAGCCAGGAGTAACCCCTGAATTCTGCTGTGTGACCCCAAAACAAACAGACAAAAAATCCCTATGGAGTTTGGGCTCTAGCCCTCATCCTGCCTCTAAGAGACAGATTGCTAGACAGGTGTTGTGTATGTAAATATTTTAGGGGATTATTATGTTACTGACCTTACCCTGATTGGTGATTGTTCCCTACCCTAGGGTGTGACCTGGCATTCTGCCCCCACCCTAGGGTGGTACCTGATTCTGCTTCCACCATTGGGTGGTATCTGATCCCACCATTGGGTGGTACCTGATTCTGGGGGATAAAAACAAGGGTCTGTGGAAGGCGGGGGGTGGTTGGCTGGAACTGAGGCTGAGACTTTGGACTTCAGTCTTGTCCACCGAATAAAGCTAATATTTCCACAAGCCTGACTGTCTTCGAGCTGTTTACCTGCTGTTTCACCTCAGAACCATTGGCTAGACAGGGTGGCAGATGCATGCTCCGACCTGGAAGGGAAAGACCTCATCCTCCATCCCTCCATCAGTCAACCTCTTCAGGGGCTGAATTGCAACAGACAGGCTCTGGGGCTGGGAAGATCCCCCCACCTTAGGTCCCTGGTGTGCTGCTTTGTCAAGTGTGGCCCCCAATTCATTCCCAAGCAGATTCTGATACTGAAACCCAAATGGTGGTACCCCAGAATTTACCTCCAGAGAAGGCTTGGCCTCCAGAGGCCAGAGGAAAGCAGGGAACAAGTCCTGGTGATGGATTTTGTATCCAGACTTGTCACCCCTCAGAGCAGGATAAACCAGGGGTCTCCAAGGGATGGGCTGCCCACACCCACTTCAGCATGAATCAGCCAAAGGGCATTTGGGGGGCAGGGTTGGGTGACTATTAGGCACTTCTTTTGTTTTGTTTTGTTTTGTTTGGAGCCACACCCTGCGATGCTCAAGGGTTACTTCTGGCTCTGTGCTCAGAAATTTCTCCTGGCAGGCTCTGAGGGCCATATGGGAGGCCGGGGATTGAACCCAGGTCAGCCATGCACAAATGCCCCCTCCCCACTGTGATATAGCTCAGGCCCTTCTTGAGGAGATGAGATAAAAATGCATTGCCAGGGGGCGGGAGAGATAGCATGGAGGTAGGGTTTTGCCTTGCATGCAGAAGGATGGTGGTTCAAATCCCAGCATCCCATAAGGTCCCTCGAGAAATCGAGGAGCGATTTCTCAGGAGTAACCCCTGAGCGGTGCTGGATGTAACCCCAAAACAAACAACAACAAAAAATGCATTGCCAGGGGCCAAAGCCATATATAATACAGTGGTAGGACATGTGCCTTGCACACAGCCAACTCAGGACAGATCCAGGTTCGATCCCCATCATCCCATATGGTCACTAAGCCTGCCAGGATTGATTTCTGAGTACAGAGCCAGGAGTAATCCCTGAGCACCACTGGGTGTGGCCCAAAAACAAAAACCAAGATTGCAATGCCAAGGGCAGCTTGATTAAAAATGGAAGGGAAAAAAAGGAAATTACTCTGCAACAGGAAAGAGTGGACAGGGTGTGGCTGGCCCAGCCTGCGGGTCTAAAAGAGGCTCTGCTCGTTAGCTCTGGATTCTGGGGCTCCAGTTCAGCACCCTGAGTATAAGGTCCCCTTTAAACAAGAGAAGCACCCACAGATGAGAGATTGTGAGGGTTCATGCTCACCCCATCCAGTTTGATAGGTACCATAGGACCTCCCTGGGTATATGCCCCTCCCCAAGACCCACCTCAGTCCAGTCTCTAGCTCAGGCCCTTGAGACCCCTGAGCACTGCATGGGGTCCCTGATGGTCTCTGACACATCAGGGCCTTCACACTACCATATCTGGGACCTGCCCTGCTGTGGACTGTTGGGAGGCCTGAAAAAAAAAAAATCATTCAATTAATCAGAGAAATTCTCTGCTCAATCCCTAACTGAGTGTGTGGGGATTAAGCCTCCTCATCAGCTGAGACCCATCACCCCAGCCAGCAATACACACTTCTCTTTTAGTGGTGCCTTCATTGGATTAAACCCCAGTTTCTCTCTGTCTCTCTCTGTCTGTCTCTCTGTCTCTTTGTTTCTCTCTGTTTATCTCTGTGTCTCTATCGCTCTGTCTCTGTCTTTTTGTCTCTTTCTTTTCCTCTCTCTGTTTCTGTCTCTCTTTCTCTGACTCTGTCTCTGTTCCTCTGTCTCTCTGTCTCTATCTCTATCTCTCTGTTTCTCTTTCTGTCTGTCCTTCTCTGTCTCTCTCTGTTTCTGTCTCTCTGTCTCTGTCTCTCTCACTGTCTCTTTCTCTTTAAACCCGCTTCTCCCTGCAAAGAAGTGACTTAGCTGACAGGAACTTTGGGGAGGACGCAGCTTCTCTGTGGAGATGAGGATGTCTCTAGCATCCCTGGGGACCCAGTGATGCTGGGTCTGATCCCACAAAACTGGGTGCATCATGGTTAGCCCAGCGGTGCTGGGACACCACCTGTGGCATATTTGGGAGCTCAGGTCGCTCCTCGAGCCAGTCCAGCTCAGATCAAGGATAGGGGCATAGGAAGGTTGTCTTGGGCAAGGACCAGGGCCTCAGTCACGAGGGAGACACTCCACCAGGGGCGTCTGTCCCAGTAGGTACCCCATGTGACTGAGGAGGAGGGTGCTCTTGGTGACCCCAAAGCCCATGTGGGTCTGCTACGCTGTTCACACTGGGCCCTGACAAGAGCCAGGGGGTGGACGTCTGCTCTGGTGATTCTCAGCAAAGGGACTTGAAAGTGGGGCTTGATGCAAAAAGAAAAAATAAAAAGGGTTTCCAAATTGGATAGTTAATGCACCGTTTCAGCTCCATGAGGGCAGATCCAGCCAGGTCAGGCCAGAAATGAAGCTGGGAGTAACCACAGGGCTCTGGGCATGGAAGGGACATTGCTGGGCAGAAGCAGAGATGGTGGCTGGCACAGTGGGCAGATGCAGGGCTTGGGCCTTATGCCCGGCTTTGGAGAGGCACTGTTGGACTCCACTGGGACCATGGAAACGAGACACTGAGGGGGTTTATCAATGAATGCTCAATCTCCTTGGTATGTAGGTGAGGACAGGTCAGGGAGGAAGTGTCCTGAGCCGAAAGGATCTCAAATGCAGACTGGGAGGAGGAGAGAAACTGCTTCAAGCGCAAGTGCCTACAGCTGGGGCCAGAGCCATAGCACAGTGGGGAGGGAGTTTGCTTTCCATGCAGCTGACCCGGGTTTGATCCCTGAAATTCCCTATGATCCCTCAAACACTGCCAGGAGTGATTCCTGAGCACAGAGCCAGGAGTAAGCCCTGAGCATTGTTGGGTGTGGCCCTGCCCCCCAAATAAAAGCTCCCATGACCACCACTTTCCCATCAGAGACTCAAATTTCTTCCACACACACCAGAATATGCTCAATAGGAGACAGAGAGATAGCACAGTGGTAGGGCGTTTGCCTTGCATGTGGCCGACTCAGGAGGGACTCAGTTTGATTCCCTGCATCCCATCTGGTCCCCCAGTCTGCCAAGGGCAATTTCTGAGTGCAGAACCAGGAGGACCCCTGAGCTTTGCTGGGTGTGGCCCAGAAACCAACCAATCAATCAATGAATCAATAAATAAAGTTTAGCTCTTTTCTGCTGAGCCTGCCTAGACTCCAAGGACTATAACCTCTTCAGGACCCACACCTGGTAAGATGTCCCCACCCAACGCACGTGGGGCCAATTTCTGCCGTGTGATTGGGTACCCAGAGACTTATAAAGCACTGCGGCCATGCTCTCTGCCTCTTTTCTGCTGAGCCTGCCTAGACTCCAAGGACTATAACCTCTTCAGGACCCACACCCGTAACCCCTGAATTCTATTTCTGCACATTTTAAGAAGCAATCTACAGCCTTGCCAATGGAGTAATTTTGCAGTACACCCCCATATTTACAGAAATCAAGATGGCTCCTCTAATAATCTAAAAAGTAGGAAACAAATAGGTATCCTCTCAAATAAGAAGTTTAGAGTAGAACTATGGAAAATGTTCAGGGAGCTCAAAAAAAAGCATCGATAAACTTGACTGGAGCAAAATTAAGCATCAAGAAGATTTGTCAACTGAAATTAGAAATTTTCACACTGAACTAACAGATCAGAAAAACTGAGCTTACCGGGGCCCTTATCCCTAGGCTGAGAAGTGCTGGGAGGCTTGGCAGGCCCCCAGCCATGCTTGTCTTTTTCCCCTGACTCCAGGCCTTCCCTGGGTGCCAGCTCAGATGACCAGAAGTGGGTTCAGGTGGACTCTTAGTGGTCCTCAGGCTTCCCCCTCCCTCCGTACTCCAGGGGGGAGGTGCATGGGGAGGAGGGTGGGCAGACATCTGGCTTCCGGTTTCCTCTTTGATTCTGGAGACCAGCTCTTGCCAGGTATGGGGTTTGGGGAGGCCCCATACCAGAGCCTTTCTCCCTAGCCTGGGGAGAGCTGGGAGACTTGGCAGGCCCCCAGCCATGCTTGTCTTTTTCCCCTGACTCCAGGCCTTCCCTGGGTGCCTGCTCAGATGGCCAGAAGTGGGTTCAGGTGAATTCTTAGTGGTCCCCAGGTTCCCCCCTCCCTCCGTACTACAGGAGGGAGGTGCATGGGGAGGAGGGTAGGCAGACATCTGGCTTCCGGTTTCCTCTTTGATTCTGGAGACCAGCTCTTGCCAGGTATGGGGTTTGGGGAGGCCCCATACCAGAGCCTTTCTCCCTAGCCTGGGTAGTGCTGAGGCTTGGCAGGCCCCCAGCCGTGCTTGTCTTTCCCCCCTGACTCCAGGCCTTCCCTGGGTGCCTGCTCAGATGGTCAGAAGTGGGTTTAGGTGGACTCTTAGTGGTCCTCAGGTTTCCCCCCTCCCTCTGTACTCCAGGGGGGGTGCATGGGGAGGAGGGCGGGCAGACATCTGGCTTCCGATTTCGTCCTTGATTCTGAAGACCAGCTCTTGCCAGGTATAGGGTTTTTCTCCCCTGGACTTCAGTCTTTCCCTGGGCACCAGTTTAGGTGGACTCTATAGGGGTCAACAGGCTTTCCCCCCTATCTCTCCCTACACTAATGGGAACGCGCTCTGGGAGGAGGGCACTGGTTTATGTTGGGACAATCAGTGGAAATTTTTTCTCTTTGTTTTCATATTGGTAGTATTGTGTGCATATATTCTATATATCCATAATATCTATCTTGTACTGGAACCTTGATACTGCCCTACAAAGCTCATTTCCAATATTTTACTGCCTCAGTTCCAACCCTTACTTCCCCCCATCCTCCCATGTAGGTGCAGCTAATGACATGAAGCTCACCACATAGAGTGATAAGTGCAGTTAGAGAAATAACTACACTGAAAACTATCATAACAATGTGAATGAATGAGGGAAAAAGAAAGCCTGTCTTGAGTACAGGTGTGGGTGGGGTGGGGAGTAGGTAGATCCGGGAAATTGGTGGTGGGAATCCTGCACTGGTGAAGGGGAGTGTTCTTTACATGACTGTAATCATACAACTACAATTATATTTGTAATCACGGTGTTTAAATAAAGATAATTTAAAAAATAAAAAAATAAAAATAAATAAATAAAGTTTTAAAAAAAATAGAATATGTTCATTACCTCATTTCTCTCCTGACTCCAGGACCAATAGAACCACACAAACCTTAACTACTGACAATCATTCTGCTGTGATTTTAGCTCCAGAGCAACAACTATGGGTCCTCATAGTAGCTAAGTGCCATGTTATGTTCTTGACTGACAGGTTTGCAGTCACACCCTGAGTCACACCCTTATTCCCAAGTCTCACTTTACTTTTTGTGGAGAATATGGGGGTGACATGCCTGGTGGTGCTCAGAGACTGTTTCTGGCTCTGTGCTCCAGAGTGACCCTTAACAGTCCTCAGAGGTATCAGAGATGATATCAGGGACCACACAAACATCAGTGGAGTGGCTGCATCCAAGGCAAGTCCCTCCTCTCCTATAATGCTTCCTAATCTAAATATTAGCCAATATTTTCCCAACACCTTTGAGGTTTTTTTTTTTTTTTTTTGGTTTTTGGGCCACACCCGTTGACGCTCAGGGGTTACTCCTGGCAATGCGCTCAGAAGTTGCTCCTGGCTTGGGGGACCATATGGGACACCGGGGGATCGAACCGCGGTCCGTCCAAGGCTAGCGCAGGCAAGGCAGGCACCTTACCTCTTGCGCCACCGCCCGGCCCAACCTTTGAGTTTTTTTGACACTGTTTATCCAACATGCATAGTAACCCTTAGGACCACTCTAAAAACATAGTGATCCCTTCACAAATATTAATATATGGGCCAGAGAGATAGCACAGCGGGTAGGGCATTTGCCTTGTATGCTGTAGACTAGGGTTCCATCCCTGGCATTTCATATGGTCCTCTGAGCCTGCCAGGAGTGATTTCTGAGTATTGAGCTGGGGTAACCTCTGAGCACCAGTGGGTATGACCAAAAAAAACCCCCAAATATTAATATACATTTTGGTTTTGGGGATGCCACACTTAGAGGTGCTCAGAACTTACTCCTGGTTTTGCGCTTGGGAATCACTCCTGGTGGTGCTTGGGAGAACATATGGGATGCCGAGGATTGCACCTAGGTCAATTCATGCAGGACAAGTGCCCTGCTTGCTATACTATGGTCCCAAGAGAAGAATTTTCTAGGAAATAGTGCACCCTGACCACGGTAAAAGGCTCCGGACCCAACATTAATTCTTTTTCTTTTTTGGGGGGGTGGGTGGAGGGTCAGAAGCTTTGTTTAAAGTGGATGAAAGGAGGGCCAGAGAGATAGCACAGCGGTAGGCCATTTGCCTTGCATGCATATGGATGTTGGTTTGTTTCCCAGCATCCCATATGGTCCCCCGTGTCTGCCAGGAGCAACTTTTGAGTGCAGAGCCAGGAGTAGCCTCTGAGTGCTGCTGGGTGGGGCTCTAAAACCAATAAATAAATAAATAATTAAATAAATAAATAAAGTGGATGAAAGGAGAAAAACTAGTAGGAGAAATCCTAAGAGGGAAGGGAAGGTCCCGGGGACAGTTGCTTCAACACTTTCTCTAAAAATACAACCAGTGGGGCTGCAGGGAGAGCACAGGTGAGACTCGGGCTTGCAGGCAGAGGAGCCTGGTTCAGTCCCTGGCACTGATATGGTTTCCAGGGCACTGCCAGGGGTCACATGTCAGCAGAGTCAGAACTAGACCTGGAGCTCTGCGGATTGTAGATTGTTGGTAGATGCCTTTAGTTTGGTCCTCATATTGCCTTCTAATTAGATGTCTCTCAATTGATCCTTTGGTTTTCCTGTTAAAAAGATGTCTTCCCGGGCCCGGAGAGAGCACAGCGGTGTTTGCCTTGCAAGCAGCCCATCCAGAACCTAAGGTGGTTGGTTCGAATCCCGGTGTCCCATATGGTCCCCCGTGCCTGCCAGGAGCTATTTCTGAGCAGACAGCCAGGAGTAACCCCTGAGCACTGCCCGGTGTGACCCAAAAACTAAAAACCAAAAAAAAAAAAAAAAAAAAAAGATGTCTCCCCGAGGGAGGGGAGGGAAAAAAAGAAGGGAGTAGAGATGTTTCCCCATTGCCTCCTCATCTGGCTTCCCCCACTTGGAGGTGGGCTTTATTTCTCCCAATATAGTCTGCTTTGGAGGCCTGGAGAAGCTGCCATCTTGGCAAGTGGTTCCACTTGGTGAAGTGACTGGCTTGTGGGTAAATAGCTTGCGGTGTGAGTTTCCAGCCTATGATTCCCTCCCAACTGTGTGTGTGTGGATTATTCCATGCATCGGAATTGCTGCCAGGCCTGCGTCTCTTGTCCTACCCAGACTTGGGGCATGGAGATCCCTCTCCCTCTCTGGGGATTGTGGAACGCACAACCCACAATTTCACAGTGGACCAGGAGGAAGACACTAACCATCAGGGACACAGACCACCAGGGATACAGGCCACTAGAACAGACAGTGGGTGTCTGTGGGCCGTGTCCCTGGCATCTTTTCTGGTGATGAAGTTGGGCCACAAGCCCTGGGCAAATTCCAAACATGCAAAGAACAGGCTTGTCTTTCCTCCTTACATAATAGTCAAGTCGCATTCATGGAAATTCCTCAGGGACTTAAAAGCACGCAAAAGTGACTTTGTCTATATATGTGTATAGAAACAAGTCTCTTTGCTTTTCTCCTGCTCTCTCTCACTCTCTCTCTCCCCCCCGCCTCCTTCCTCCTTTCCTCTCTCTCTTGTCCCTTCCTCCCCGCCCCTCCATACGCACAGTTCCAAAGTAAAAGAAGTAAAATGCCTTTCCAGGGTGCCCCAAAGGGGTAGTGTTGGCTTCACGGAGCGTCATTGTCTGTGAGTCTTTTCAGTAAGGGCAGCCCTGGAGACTAATTCCTCGCTGTGCCTTCCTTGAAAAAGCGATTGGCATTTTCTTCTTTGCATTCTTGTTGCGTTGTTTAAGGTCAGACTCTCTAGGTGCTCAGGGACTTGTAGCTCTGTGCTCAGGGCCAGGAATGGGGGACTCTGCACAGTATTTAGGGGATCATGCACTGCTGGGGACTGAACCCAGGTCTCTTGCATGCAAAAGCACTCAGCTCATGGGACCATCTCTCCAGCCCCTGATTTTTCTGTTAGTAGCATTTTCATTTTTTTTCCTCTATTTTTCTGTTTTAATTTTTTTCGTCTCTTTATTGTCTTGTTGCTCTTTCATTTTTTTAATCTTTATGGATTGACTGATTGATTGGTTGGTTTTTGGGCCACACCCAGCAGTGCTCAGGGGTTATTACTGGCTCTGTACTCAGAAATCACCCCTGGCAGACCCGGGGACCATATGGGAATGCTGAGAATCGAACAGGGCCCCTCCCGAGTCAGTCTCATGCAAGGCAAATGCCCTAGCACTGTGCTATATCTTTGGCTCCAATTAGCAGCTCTGAAGCAGTGGGAGGCTGCAAAGGTGAGCAAAGGACACCCAGCCCTGAGGACAGAACCAGCTAGCATGACATTTTATTTTGGGGGTGAGGTGGGTTTTGGGGATTTAGGGCCACACCCTGCAGTGCTCAGGGGTTACTTCTGGTTCTGTGCTCAGAAATCGCTCCTGGCAGGGCCGGGGAGGTGGCGCTAGAGGTAAGGTGTCTGCCTTGCAAGCGCTAGCCAAGGAAGGACCTCGGTTCGATCCCCTGGCGTCCCATATGATCCCCCCAAGCCAGGGGCAATTTCTGAGCCCTTAGCCAGGAGTAACCCCTGAGCATCAAACGGGTATTGCCCGAAAAACCAGAAAAAAAAAAAAGAGAAATCGCTCCTGGCAGGCTTGGGGAGTTGATGGGATCGAAACCAGGGCTGTCCCAGGTCAGCAGCATGCAAGGCAAATGCCCTACCATTATGCTATCACTCCAGCCCCTAGCATGACATTTTTTTTTGTTTGTTTTTGTTTTTGTTTTTGGGCCACACCCGGCAGTGCTCAGGGGTTTCTCCTGGCTGTCTGCTCAGAAATAGCTCCTGGCAGGCACGGGGGACCATATGGGACACCGGGATTCAAACCAACCACCTTAGGTCCTGGATCGGCTGCTTGCAAGGCAAACACCACTGTGCTATCTCTCCAGGCCCAGCATGACATTTCTTGTGACAGGGAAGGACAAGAGAGACTTCAAGTGGTGAAGTCCTTGTAAACTGGTTCTAATGTAAACTTTACCTGCTGGCATGGACTTCCTGTCTGCAGTCTCCAGACACTCCTAAAGATTTTATTACTTATTTTAGTGGAGAGATTTGTGCCCCCCTGATCGCCAAATGCAGGTGATTCACCCAAATCAGCTTATGGGACCTGCAGCCACCCAAAGATAAGGGGTCTCAAGAGATCTCAAATTTCAGTGAGAGAACTCAGGGCCAGCCAGCTGCTCTGAACTTTTATCTTCCCAGGGAGAAGGATTGAACCATCCCAAAGATGCTCAGGGTTTTACTCCTGACTTTGCACTCAGAGATCACTCCTGGCAGGGTTTGGGAGACCCTATACAATGCAGGGGATTGGATCTGGGTTGGCTGAGTGCAAGGAAATCACCCTAACCAGCTATATTTTTTGTTTTGTTTCATTTGGGGGCCATACCCAGAGATGCTCAGGAGTTACTCCTGGCTCTGAGCTCAGAAATCACTCCTGTTAGGCTCAGGGGACCCTATGGGAGACTGGGGATCAAACCCAGGTCAGCCACGTGCAAGGCAAATGCCGCCATACTATTGTTCAAAGCTCCTTACCCTCACCGACTTATCTCTTCAGGTCTGTGAGCTTCAAACAGACTTGCCTATGAGCCATGGAAGCCCTATTCAGGGTGAAGAGAGATGCCAGCAGTGGGTGGGAACTGAGACCATGGAATCAGGGAGAATCAGGAATGAGGAGGAAAAGGCTCAGGATTCCCACCAGAGTTTTCAGATAGTGGAGTGGGAGACCAAGATACTCTGAGGCTTAAGCCTCTTCTTCCAGCTGCCTGTCCTGGGAAACCCCCAGATGTCCATCCAGAGGGGTGTCTGTCTGGGACCCCTTGCAAGAGTTCTTTTGTTTTTCTGAATGCTGGCATTTCAAGTTTCACCTATGTTCACCCCGTTTGTTAAGAGCTGTACTTTTGATGTATTCATTGGCTGACAAAGTAGAACATAAAAGGCGGCTGTGAATTCAGAAAGGCTTTCAGGGAATTTGAATGTTATTAATCACAATGGCCTCCGCAGCCGTTTGAAAAACATTAGCTAGGCAGAAGCCAGACACATTCCAGCTACTGCGCTTGAAGAACCTCCAGACAAAGCTCGATGAAGGGCAGAGGTGGCAAGTAGGAGAAGGCAGAGCAGAGGAAGTAGCTGCCAGCACCCTCGGCCCATCACCACCCACCCTGCCCATCACCCCTGGGGTGGCTCAGGGGGGCGACTTGCACAACCCCAGAGCCTAGTCATCTGCTCCCTGCAGCGCTAGATCCTGAAGAAACACTCTGTTTGGTTAATTCCCCTGTCCCTTCCTGGGAAAATTAGATGGTCACCTGGGTGGACTTTTTTTTTTTTTTCTGGGGGGAAGTTGGCTGGAAATTGGGCTAAAACCTAAGAAATAAAGTGAAACTGTCTTCCATGCTTTCCCAGATCTCTTTGGAGAAGTGGAAATATTAGTTTGAGCAGAGGGTTAGCCAGACAGGAGCTGGTCCCAGGAGGCCACAAAGCCTGAGGGATCACCCCAGAATACTGACAAATTAGGAAAAGGTCCTTGAAGCCAGTGCCTGAGATGTGGGTGGGGTATCCAAAAATGTCCCAAGTCAGCATCCCATGGTTTTCTATATCGGACACCACTGGCCCCAAGTCCTCCCTGCTGGGAGAGTCATGCAGAGGCCTGGACCCTAAGCCACCCTCCTGGATCTTGTCTACACTGCTGTTCTAAACTTGCCCCGCTGAGCAATAGCAAAGCGGTAGGGCATTTGCTTTGCATGCTGCTGACCTGGGATGGATCCAGTTTCGATCCCCAGCATCCCATATGGTCCCCCAAGACTGCCAGGAGTGATTTCTGAGCATAGAGCCAGAAGTAACCCCTGAACACAGTCGGGTGTGGCCCCCAAACAAAAACAAAATAAATAAACTTGCCCTGTAGGAAGAATCAAATGGATGGTGCATGCTGTAGACACTCAGGGTACCTGGAAAACAATGAGGCAGAGGCTTGCAGAGGTGGCGAGAAAAGTGAGGGAATGCACAGAGATGGGACACAGGGAAGAGACTCTCCCATCATCCCCTCCAGACGCTCCAGTAGATACTGATGGCATGGACTCCATCGGTTCCAAGGGTGTCTCCAGCTCCTTCCTTCCTTCCTTCCTTCCTTCCTTCCTTCCTTCCTTCCTTCCTTCCTTCCTTCCTTCCTTCCTTCCTTCCTTCCTTCCTTCCTTCCTTCCTTCCTTTTTTTTGTTTTTGTTTTTTGGGTCACACCCGGCAGTGCTCAGGGGTTACTCTTGGCTCTACGCTCAGAAATCGCTCCTGGCAGGCTCAAGGGACCATATGGGATGCCGGGATTCAAACCACTGATCTTCTGCATGCAAGGTAAACGCCTTACCTCCATGCTATCTCTCAGGACCCTCCTTCCTTCCTTTTATATCGAGGCATGGGGGTGCTACACCCAGTGGTGCTCAGGGTTCTATGATCAGGAGCGTCCCTTCATGGTTCTTGGGGGTCCATGTGCAACATCAGGGATGGAACCAGGGTCAGCTGTATGCTTAGCCCCTGTGCCTCCTTCACCTGCAATTCAAATGGACATGGGTACACTCTTCTCTTTAGGCATTTCTATTCAGGGCGTCTGCTCTCGGGGACCATAAGACTGGCATGGTGGATCCATAGCCCATTTCATGGAAGGCAGCCTGGCTGGCTCTGCACCCTACCCAGCCACCGGGCAAGTTTAGAACTGCAGTGTAGACGAGGCTCATGAGGGTGCCTTAAGGTCCAGGTCTCTGTATTACTATCCAAGCTGGGGTCCTCATCATCTCCCCACCTTGAGACCCCTCATGTGCAGTGCTCACCAGTCTTCCGGGACATAGGATTTAAAGGCAGGATAGGCAGAGGGACACCCTGGTCCCCTGGGTCCTTTGGGGGGCCTGTTATTACTCACAAAAGGGACTGATCGATTTTTGCTTTTTCACTGGGGGGGGGGAATGGATGACTCGGTGTGTCCAGTCAGGGCGTCAATCTCTGATCTGTGCTGCTTTAAATGAAGATCCAGGGACTGGAGAGATGGTACAGAGGGTAAGGTGGTAGCGTTGCATGCAGCTGACTTGGGTTTGAAACCAGAACCTCGTATGGTCCCCTGAGCCCAGCAGGAGTGATTCCTGAGCACAGAGCCAGAAGTAACCCCTGAGTACTAGGTATGCTTCCGAAGAAATATAATAAGCTTCTAAATTGACTCTAGATGGACTCTGCTCAAAGAATGATTTAAGGGGGCCAGAGTGGCGATGCAGGCAGTAGGGCATTTACCTTGCACATGCTAATCTAGAACCGTAGTTCGATTCCCCGGCCTCTCATATGGTCCCCCAAGCCAGGAATGATTTCTGAGCTCATAGCCAGGAGTAACCCTTGAGCATCACTGGGTATGGCCCCCCAAAAAGAAAAAAATAGGAGGCCAGAGAGAGCATGGAGGTAGAATGTTTGCCTTGCATGTAGAGGGACAGTGGTTCGAATCCCGGCATCCCATATGGTCCCCGAGCCTGCCAGGAGTGATTTCTGAGCGTAGAGCCAGGAGTGGCCCCTGAGTGCTGCTGGGTGTGACCCAAAAAACAAAATAAAATAAAATAAATAAAAACAAAAAATAAAAGAAAAAGAATGACTCAAGGAGGACGAGTGTACGATTGCCACTCTGTGTAGATACATAGCATAGGTCTCGAATCCCCAGAGCTCTGATGCAAAAGGAGTGAGGGGAAACTCTTCCTTCACCCCTCTCCACACCTGCTCTTGGTTTTGAATTTCAGGTGTACAACCATTCATTAATCTAGAGGTGTCTAATTAGAAGGAAAAATGATTCCTCCTTCACCTGCAATTCAAATGGACGTGGGTACACTCTTCTCTTTAGGCATTTCTATTCACAAAATCGAGCAGCTCGACTCTATCCCACCTCTGAGTGTGAAGCCAGTTTCTGACAGCCTCTGGGCCTGGAGTGTGGCCAGTTGACTCTGAAGTGGCCTCCCTTCTGGGGACTCCCTTAGGGACCATTGGCGGATTCTATGGTAGTGAATGAGTCACAGGGCGCTGTCTGTAAGGGGCTCTGAGGCCTTTCTCTCGCCCAGTCCTTGGCAAAGTACAGTGCTTTGCAAGAATTTTGCCCCCCTCTCCCTCACCACCAGGGCCAAAGAAATAGCATAGTAGGGAGGGCATTTACCTTGCACACAACCAACCCAGGTTCAATCCTCCATATCCCTTATGTTCCCCTGAGCACTCACCCCTCAAAAAAATAAAATAGGACCCAGAGAGATAGCGGTGTTTGCCTTGCAAGCAGCCGATCCAGGACTAAAGGTGGTTGGTTTGAATCCCGGTGTCCCATAGGGTCCCCCGTGCCTGCCAGGAGCTATTTCTGAGCAGACAGCCAGGAGTAACCCCTGAGCACCGCTGGGTGTGGCCCAAAAACCAAAAATAAATAAATAAATAAATAAATAAATAAATAAATAAATAAATAAATAAAATAAAAAGATAATCTGGGTGTATGTATGTAAGGCATCCTAGTTAGATTCCTGGCACCCCAGTACGACCAGGGGTCTCATCTGAGCATATAGGCAAGAGTAGCCACTGAACAGCTCTAACCCCGGCCCCAAATAAAGAACCGTCCAGTTAATTAAGCAGTGTGTGCACCAAAAGACTTTTCAGGAATGTTTGCCGTGACCTTGTATCATGTATGAGCCAGAAGGCTTATAAATGAAGAAACTCCACGTGTCCCTTAATAGTATCATATGCGGGGCCAGAGCAGTAGGGTGTTTGCCTTGCATGTGGCCAACCCGGGGTGGACCCGGGTTTGATTCCCAGCATCCCATATGGTCCCCCAGCCTGCCGGAGCAATTTCTGAGTGCAGAGCCAGGAGTAACCTCTGAGTGGCGCCGTGTGTGGCCCCAAAACAAACAAACAAAAAGTATCATATGCATGAACAGTACATATATGTACTGTACATATGTATACAGTGCTACATGCACAGATAGTACAGCAGATAGGGCATTTGCCTTGCATGTAGCTGACCTGGGTTCAATCCCTGCTACCCCAGATCCCATACCCCAAGCCTTGCCAGGAGTGATTGATCCCTGAGCATAGAGTCATGAGTAAGCCATGAGTACCACTGGGTGTGCCCTCCAAAAAGAGTATTATATGCAAAAAAAAATAAGTAAAGCATAAAACAATTAACTAATGAAAGAGTGCGTCACAATAAAAAAAAAACAAACAAGAAATTCCTAATGCACTCAAAGACACTAATGAATCTAATAGATGCAGTGCAGAGCTGAAGATCCAGACACTGTGTTGAGAGAGTTTAATATGCTGAGTGCATGCTCTGCATCTGGGCACTGAGGGATTCATTGAGCACCACTTAGGTGTGGCTCAAAACAAACAGGATTGTTGAAGAGCTAGCGTATGTGTTAAGGCACTTGCCTTGCGTGCTGGCCAACCCTAATTTGAATCTCCAAGATGACATATAGTCCTCAGAACACCACCAGGGTTCACTCCTGAGCACAGAGGCAAGATTAGCCAGTCCCTGAGCATCACTGGCTGTGACCCTCATCACCAATTAAAAAAGGAACCCAAGGCTGGAGCAATAGCACAGTGGTAGGGTGTTTGCCTTGCATGCAATCAGACCCAGGTTCGATTCCTGGCATCCCATATGGTCTCCCAAGCATGCCAGGAGCGATTTCTGAATGAGAACCAGGAGTAACCGTTGAATGTCACCAAGTGTGGCCCCAAAAACAGAAAATAAAAATAAAAATAAAAAAGGAACCTAGGCACAAAAAGTATACTTGATTATTCCATCTGCAGAAAGTACAGGAACAAGATACTAGTGCAGAGTGTTTACTTCCAGGGATTGGGCATAGACTATGAAGGGCATAAAAAGGTGGAAATAATTGGAGAGAAAGCACAGAGGTTAAGAAACTTGCTTTAGGGGCCAGAGAGATAGCATGGAGGTAAGGCGTTTGCCTTTCATGCAGAAGGTCATCAGTTCAAATCCCGGTGTCCCATATGGTCCCCCGTGCCTGCCAGGAGCAATTTCTGAGCCTGGAGTCAGGAATAACCCCTGAGCACTGCCGGGTGTGACCCAAAAACCACACACACAAAAAAAAAACTTGCTTTACACCAGCTTGACAGAGATTAAGAAGCTTGTTCACCCCAGATTGAATATCTGGCATCGCATATTGTCCTCTGAACAGAGTGATCCCTGACCACAGAAGCAAGAATAAGTCCTGAGAATATCAGAATGTGACCTAAAGGTGAAAAACAAATGCCACATACAGAGAAGAGGAGGAGGGGAGAAGGAGAAAGGAAGAGGAAAAGGAAGAGGAGGAAGAGAAGGAGAGGAAGGCAGGGGGAGAAGGAGAGGAAGAGGAGGAGAAGTGAGGAAGAAGAGGAGTAGTTGGAGAGGGTAAGAGGAAGAAGAGGAGGAGAAAGGAGAATGAGAAAAGTAGGAGGAGGAGGAGAAGAGAAGTAGAAATACTATATATCTTCATTTGGGTGTGGTCAAAATTCATCCATCTGAGTACTGAATATGCTATAGCTAAAGAAATCTGGGTCTGAATTTTAAAAGCAATGGAAAGTCATGGCAAGGTTTTAAGCAGTGACATGATACAATCTGACACTCATTTGTAAAAGGCCACTCTATCTGTTGGATAGAAATTGAGAGGGCAGTGAAGAGGCAGTGACTGTTGCCCTGAAAAGGAACAAAGGCCTTCTGATTTTGATTAGTAATGGACAGAAGTGGATAGACTCAAGAATATTTTGGGGGGCTGGAGAGATAGCATGGAGGTAAGGCATTTGCCTTTCATGCAGGAGGTCATCGGTTCGAATCCCAGCGTCCCATGTGGTCCCCTGTGCCTGCCAGGAGCAATTTCTGAGCATGAAGCCAGGAGTAACCCCTGAGCACTGCCGGGTGTGACCCAAAAATTACCAAAAAAAAAAAAAAGAATATTTTGGAGGGAGAATCAACAGGACAAGATTTAGGATATGACTTAGGATTGATTTAGGATATGTACTGATGGATGTATGGATGGAAGAACTACTGGGTGAATAGACAGGATGGAGAGTGATAGGTGGATGGATGGATGGGTAAGTGGATGAAGGGATGGGTGGGTGGGTGGGTGTGTTGGTAAGTGGATGGGTGGGTGTGTGGGTGGGTGGACAGGTGGAGGATGGACAGGTGGGTAGGTAAATGGATGAATGGATGGATGGATGGATAGGTGGATGCATGGAAGGATGGATAGATGGCTAGTTATCAGTGGCTAGATAGATGTGTGGATGAATGGATGAATAAATATATAGATGTGTGTATAGGTAGGCAGAGGTAGAATGAGTTGATGTGTGGATGAGTAAATGATGAATAACAAATAAATTATTTAGCATGAATGAATGGGCAGTTTTATGTATGGCTGAGTAGGTAGAAGCATGTGTGAATGGATAGAGGGTGGATGGGTGGATCGACTGGGAATAAATGGATGGGTAGATGAATAGATGAAGAATATGAGGAAGATCGTGGGTGAGTGAAATGATGGATACATCAATGAGTGGATGGATAGATGTGTAGAGGAATGTAGAGGTGAGTGAAAGTGGAGGGAATTGGTGGCTGAAGGAACAGAGGACAGGTAGGTGGATAATGGATGGGTTGGATGGAATGATAGGCAGGTATGGGGACAGGTGGGTGGGTGGGTAAATGGGTGAAAGGGTGGATGGGTGAATGGGTAAATGGATGAGTGGGTGGGTGAATGGATTAATGGGTAAATGGGTGGATGGGTGGATGGGTAAATGAGTGGATGAATAAATGGATGGGTGGATGGGTGAATAGGTGGAGGGGTGGGTGGATGAATGAATGGGTGGATGGGTGGGTGGGTGGGTGGGTGGATGAGTGGATGGTTGAACACCCTCATCAGGACAGACTTTCTACTCATGCTATTGCTGTCCAGAAAGTACAGATGACGCCCTCATCAGTGAGCATGCAAGCCTTCCTCTGAGACATCTGTGTTTACACTCCAGTAGCTCCCCAGTGCCCCAAGGAGAAAAACTAGTTACTACTGTGCCCACCGGGGAAAAGACACTTACAAGTAGGAGGGATTAATGAGATGCAGGATTCCCCAATCCTTTGGGCATTACAACAAAAGCACCAGCGATGCCCAAGCGAGTTGAGGATGAGGCCAGAATAGAAACACCTTCCAGAATCTTCCCACTTGAAGACCTCCAGACTCTTCCTCCTCCCTCTCAACACGAGCACCCCAGCCCTACCCCTCACACCACCTCCTCCAGCATCTCCACCATCAGTTCTAGCACCCCACAGATGCAACTGAGGCAGGCCACAATATGGGGTTGTTCCATAAATGTATCACCAAGCATGTAGGCTCCCCGCTGGCATCGTGTCGAGGGAAGTTCTGTGCCTCTTGCACAGAACCGGCTGATCTTTTCATTCCCGACAGCCCAGCTCCCCTCCTCGCTACCCATTCCTGCCTCTCATAGCAGGAAGGACTGGATGAAGGGCTTTCAGAGGGCCACGGAGCTGAAATCCTGCCAGGAGAAGTTCCACACAATGGAGCCCTCCAGCCCTTAGCCACACACGCATTTCTGAGACTGAATCAAGGAGTTTATTTCTCTCCCTGCGAGAGCCTGAAATTTCAGTCTCAAAGGAGTCTCTCTGCTTTCCAGCATGTTCTATTTGGGTAAACAACATTCCCCTCGGGTGTCAGAGTCTTATGAACCTGATGGGGGCATGGTTTGGGTGTGGGGGGAAACTGCACAATTCCTTCCCACCCACCCCATCATGCAGAACCCAGCACCTCCTAAACTCAAGCTGGAAAGAAAGACACAGCCTCTGAGGATGAATGATCTCATAGGGACCCCTGGGAAAATCACATTCACTATGATCTCAGGGGCCTCCCTGGGATTTCTGCATCTAGCCCCAAGCTACTCAAGAGTTCCATGGGATGGGCCGGAGAGATAGCACAGCGGTAGGGCATTAGCCTTGCACGCAGCCGATCCCAAACAGGCAGTGGTTCGATTCCTGGCATTCCATATGGTCCTCCGAGCCTGCCAGGAGCCATTTCTGAGCACAGAGCCAGGAGTAACTCCTGAGTGCAGCAAGGTGTGACCCAAAAGCAAGCAGACAAACAAAAACCAAATGAACAAATACAAAATAGTTCCATGGCCCAGAGCTGGGATCTTATTTTGGTACCCAATATCCGACAGTGAGGACACAGCCATTGGAACTTTCCAGCCTATAAGGAGCAAGTTTCTACTTTTAAAAACCTTACTGTGGCAAAAACAAAACAAAACAAAAATGGGGAGGGCCCAGAGTGGTGGTGCAAGAAGGAGGTCGTTTGCTTTGCACGTGCTAACCTAGGATGGACCACAGTTCGATCCCCCGTCGTCCCATATGGTCCCTCAGGCCAGGATCGATTTCTGAGTGCGTAGCCAGGAGTAACACCTGAGCATCACCGATGTGGCCCAAAAATCAAAACAAAATAAAATAAAACAACAACAACAACAACAAAAAAACACCAATCCAAGACAAACGGTGGTTCAAATCCTGGCATCCCATATGGTCCCCCATGCCTGCCAGGAGTGATTTCTGAGCACAGAATCCCTAAGCGCTGCCAGGTGTGACCCAAAAACAAAAAAAAAATAAACAAAACCAAAAAATTTTAATTTAAAAATATAAAAATTAAAACCTTATCACATCTGGGATTCCTCCAGCCCTAAGCCAGAGAACCTGTTTGACAGCTGCGAAACCGCCCATTGTGGACCAAGCACTTAATTTCTGGGACCTCAGGGCCATGTGTTTGGGGGTGGGGATGCCACTGTGCAGAAATTTTGCAGTGGACTTTGCAGGTGGCTCTACTCTGATGCAATCACTGGCCTGTCCAGCCCGTTCTGCAGCTACCAGGGAGCCGAGCAGCAGGCGTCGTCTGGGGCTCAGCACCCCGGGCCCAGCTGTCTGTCGGAAACACGGTCACATCTCCCGGTGCAATTATTGTGACTCAAATACGGGTACGCTGGGGAAATGCGCAAAAGTTCTCTGCCGTCTTTGGAGTGTCAGAAAGCATCTTGGTTTTGCCTTGCAAGATGTTCAGCTTGCCAGAGTGTGGGGCAGACGGAGGGAGGGGGCGGGGAGGAGGCGAGGGGAGCAAATCCATCTCCAGCCGACTCTGCCTGTCACAGCCCCCCCCCCCATCGTTCTAATAACAACACTCAGCATTTAATCAGCCCCTGTGTGGAAGCAGCCGAAGTCAAACTCGTTAATTAGTTAATCCACATGGCCCCCTGGCAGGAGGAGCCATGTTATTATCCCCCACTGGGACCCAAAGGGAAACTGAGGCCAGAGTGGGAATTTGGCACGAAACCCAGGCCGGCTGCTGGACCAGAACTGGTGGAGGTATATGACCCATTCAGCACCCTCCCTCCCTGATCCTCCCTCCCTGTGAGAATTTTTCACAAGCTTAGAAAACCCTATGATCAGGGGCCAGAGCAATAGAGCATCGGTAGGGTGTTTGCCTTGCAGGCAACCTACCCAGGACGGACCTGGGTTCAATCCCCGGCATCCCGCATGGTCCCACAAGCCAGGAGTAATTTCTTTTTTCTTTTTCTTTTCCTTTTTTTTTTTTTTTTGGTTTTTGGGTCATGCCCAGCAGCGCTCAGGAGTTACTTCTGGCTCTACACTCAGAAATCGTTCCTGGCAGACCTGAGGGACCATATGGGATGCTGGGATTTGAACCACCGACTTTCTGCATGTGAGGCAAATGCCTTTTACCTCCATGCTATCTCTCCGGCCCTAGGAGTGATTTCTGAGTACAGAACCAGGAGTAACTCCTGATCATCATCGGATGTGGTCCAAAAACCATAAAGAAAAAAGGAAAAAGGAAAAAAAGAAAACACTGATCAGACGCTGGTAGAATTGGGGTGAGTGTGATACAGGGGCAGAGAGAGGCGGGATGCAAGACGACTGGCAGCATGAGCAAGTCAGACACCCCCTGTGGTAAGTGGCATCTAAAGGTTTTCAGTGCTCAGCGTGGATTCTCAGCGGTCCTTCTCACCATTCGCCATAGGGTTGCTCTCAGCTTCCTATTCAGGCGACTCTGGATTTTGACTGGCTCCAGGTGGGCCCAATAGTGAACAAGAGAAACTTTTCCACCAGGAGATACAAGATTGTTTTCCTGCTTTGGACATGGAGGAAAGCCACCTGGATATTTGGGGTCACACACAGCTGGGTGGAAGCAGAACACCCCCGCACACCCCCCCCCTTCTGTATCCCATCACGCCTGTGACAATGTAGGTGGAAATCGGCCCCAGATACTTCACAGCCATAATTCAGCGCCTCAGCGACTCAGAGACTCAGCTCAGTTCGCCAGGCAAAGGACATGCCGGCAGAAGGCCAGCAGAGCAGAGCATGAGAAGGATGGAGGGAGTCAAATACATCTGAGGAGTTTGGGAAATACTGCAAGAATAGAACCAGCTGCTCAGCGCTGTGGCCCAATCATGAAACACTTCTCTTGAAAAGGTGAAGCCCTGGGATTGATCACTACACTGCAAGGGGAGAAAAAAAAAAAAAAAAGATATAGGCCTTGATCTGGTTATTTGGAGTTGCTTAGGCGGAAATAACAAGCCTTTCCCCTTTTTCTATTTAATAGAAAATTGTATTCTAGGGTTGGAGAGATAGCAAAGCGGTAGAGCGTCAGGACAGACGGTGGTTCGAATCCTGGCATCCCATATGGTCCTCCATACCTGCTAGGAGCTGTTTCTGAGTGCAGAGCCAGGAGTAACCCCCCCCCCAAGCACCACCAAGTGTGATCCAAATCCCCCCCCCCAAAAAAAGGAAAATTGTATTTCTATTCAATATATATTTATGTATGATTTGTAGGGGGGTCCACACCAGTGGTGCTCAGGGCTTACTCCTTCCTCTGCATTTAGGGGTCACTCCTGGCAGTACTTGGGGGACAATATGGGATGCCATGGATTGAACCCAGGTCATGCATATGTAAGGTTAATGCCCTACCTGCTGTACTATCACTCTGACCTGATTGTTGTTGTTGTTGTTTATTTTGGAACCATATCTGGAAATTCTCAGAGGTTACTCCTGGTTCTGGGCTCAGAAATTACTTCTGGCATGCCCGGGGGACCACATGGGATACTGCGGATCAAATCCGGGTTGACCGAGTTCAAGGCAAACACCCTCTCCACTGTGTTATTGCTTTGGCCCCTGACTCCCTTTTTTTGTATCTTTTCTTCCCCCCTCAATATTGATGCTAGTAGCATGGGTCTGCCTATAACTCATCTTATTCCCTTTTGGGGGTTCTTGGGCCTGAGACGGTATCTCTAACAAAGTGCCAGTGGCATGTTTGAAGGTCAGAGAGTGCAGAAGACTGCGTTGCTGATGGTTGATTTTGAAACACCTTTGAATTTTGTTGTAAAACATCCAAGATGGGGTCACACAGGCCTGGAAGAGAAGCAGGAGCAGCTCAAAAATCTCGGGCAGGGGCCGAAGAGATAGCACAGCAAGAGAGTCTTTGCCTTGCACACGGCCAACCCAGGACTGATGGTTCGATTCCCGGCATCCCATATGGTCCCCTGTGCCTGCCAGGAGTGATTTCTTTTTCTTTTTTCTTTTTCTTTGTTTTTTGGGTCATACCTGGCAGCTCTCAGGGGTTACTCCTCACTCTACACTCAGAAATTGCTCCTGGCAGGCTCAGGGGACCATATGGGATGTCGGGATTCAAACCACCGTCCTTCTGCATGAAAGGCAAATGCCTTACCTCCATGCTAACTCTCCGGCCCCACCAGGAGTGATTTCTAAGCACAGAGCCAAGAGGAACCCCTGAGTGCCGCTGGGTATGACCCAAAACAAATAAACAAACAAAAAATTTCAGGCAGCAGTTCTGATAGTATTGGGGTTAGATAAGATGAAGGGCCAAGGGACTTGAGAGATAGCATGGAGGTAGGCCATTTACCTTGCATGCAGAAGGACGGCGGTTCGAATCCTGGGATCCCATATGGTCCCCTGAGCCTGCCAGGAGTGATTTCTGAGTGTAGAGCCAGGAGTAACCCCTGAGCGCTGCCGGGTGTGACCCAAACCCCCCCCCAAAAAAAGATGAGCGGCCAAAAGATAAGGTAAAGATAAGGCAAGGCCAAAAGATAAGATGTGTGACCCCCAAAACCCCCAAAAATAAATAAATAAATAAATAAATAAGATGCATACATAACATTGTTTCCCACACTGCAGATGTCCCTCCCATCAACACCTGGAGGCACTGCTGAACATACAGTACAGAGTAGCTCCTGAGCACTGCTAAGTGTGGTCCCTAAGCAACCAAACAAACAAAAATATACTTGGCAATGCTCAGGGGTTACTTCTGGCTCTGCACTCAGGAATTATTCCGGGCAGTGACGAGTCACCATTGGGGACGCTGGGAATCAAATCCGGGTTTGTGTGTGCCAGTCAAGCGCCCTCCCCTTGCCTATCTCCCCAGCCCCCAAGCAATAATACTTGATTAAGACATCAAGTCTGGCAATCTGGAGGCGGCTACGCACAGAATGCTGGGACTTGGTGTTTAGTCAGGACAAGTCTGGATGGATCAATGGGGAAGAAGGCTGTTTGCAAATAAGGTGCAAAGTCTTAGAATCTTTGAAGTGGTGGTTTGAGTTCTGTTTTCTTTCTCCCAAGTCCTCTCTATACTGGAGCCCTGCACTACCACCTGGACATTTCTGTTTGTTTCTGTTGGGGGCGGGCACACCTCGGTACTCAGGGATTACTCTTGGCTCTGAGCTCAAAGAGCCATATGGGATGCTGGGGATCGAACCCTGGTTTTCCTGGTACTGGATCAATTAGATGCTTTCTTCATGCCAACACTGGGCCAATTGGTGGCTTTCTTCTGCGAATCCATAACTTGGACCAAAGAGACATGAAGTTTGACAGTTCAGAATGTGATGAATGGAAATGACCTAGAGACCGAGTTCCCTAATGCTTCTCTACAATGATCCCAGCTCTCTGAGCGGGGGAAAAGCTCCATTCTTTTTGTTTTGTTTTGTTTTGGGGGTCACACCCGGTGGCACTCAGGGGTTACTCCTGGCTCTGAGCACAGAAATGGCCCCTGGCAGGCACGGGGGACCATATAGGATTTGAACCACCATCCGTCCTGGATTGATTACTTGCAAGGAAAACGCCCTGCCGCTGTGCTATCTCTCAGGCCCTTTCTGCAATTCCCTGTGGGATCCCACCCACCATTTTTGTCCTCCCCTTCCTGGAGTTTTGCTGTTGGGCTGTTGTTTTCTTTGAACCTAGGCTGGAGTTTGTCTTCTCGGCGAAGTGCAGGTGAGGCAAAACTTTTCTTCCAGAAGTCGGTTCCCACCTGCCTTGGTGGCGGCGCTGCACTTTAAATCCAAATGTCCTGGTAATTTTGAGGCTGAGATGCCACCTCCATCAACCCCGTGACACACAGCTCCATATGCCGCACCCAGGCTCCCACTTGTTCAGAACGTCTGTCCATCATCCTGTTTCCTTTGAATGACATCAGGAACCCCCCACCTCCACCCTCACTGGGGAGCCATTTAGGGGCATAGCACCTGCAAAAAAAAAAAAAAATCATAGAACTCCATGCTCGCCCTGAGATTGCCTCCGATGAATTTCTACCAAACCAGGGAAGACTCTGCTGAGTCTAGGGGCTTCAAGACCCCCTGCAGTGAAGACCCCGCAGCCAGAACTGGCACTCCTGCCCTACTGAGCCCCCCTGGATGGAGCCTCAGCCTAGTGCATATTGGAGTTCAGGATCTGGGTTCTCCCTGGGCTCATCCCATCCTTATTATGAATAGTATATTTTCCACTCAGGAGCAGCTCTCAGGGAAGGTGTGTTAAAAAACCACTTAAACCTTAAGTGAATGGGCAAGCATGCAGCAGACGCCTAGGGATGATGCATTTCATGGACCAGCAGTTAAAAATGGACCAAGCTGAGGCCGGAGAGATAGCACAGTGGTAGGATGTTTGCCTTGCACGCAGTCGATCCAGGACGAATGGTGGTTCGAATCTCGGCATCCCATATGGTCGGTCCCCCATGCCTGCCAGGAGCGATTTATTTATTTATTTATTTATTTATTTATTTATTTATTTATTTATTTATTTATTTAGATTTTGGGTTTTGGGTCATATACCTGGCAGCACTCAAGGGTTACTCGTGACTTTACACTCAGAAATTGCCCCATGGCAGGCTCGGGGGACCATATGGGATGCTGGGATTCGAACCACCATCCTTCTGCATACAAGGCAAACACCCTACCTCCATGCTATCTCTCTGGCCCCCCCAGGAGTTATTTTTGAGCCCAGAGCCAGGAGTAAGGGAGCGCTGCCGGGTGAGACCCAAAAACAAAACAAGAAAAGAAAACAATGGACCAAGCCAAGCACCTTGCTGACCCCTGTTGCAAATGCAACTGGAGGACACAGCTTATATCCTGGTGTTCCTCTCACCCTCCTCTAGGTCTCCAGATGCTCACTTACAGTGCTCCCTCCAGCCCCTCTCCCCCAGAGGCGGGTGCAAACCATTCACCAGGCCTCGCCTATCCTCCCCTCCTGCAAACGATCCCGTTTTCCATCCAGCGCTCCTCCTTGCTGTCTTGCCTCTCCCACGCTCAAACCTTGTCACGCGGGACCCGAAAAGGAGGGGGGACCCAACCCAGCCCAAGCCCAAGCCCAGTCGGCGGGGGCTCCCCTGCGTTCTCCCCCACGGGGACCAACGCGGAGACTCAAACCCGTGTGTCCACCGGTTCCCCCCTTTCCACGCGTGATCGCGCCCCAAAGGTGGTCCACGGGGGGCGCCAGCCACAGACAGACAGACTGTGCGCTGCGCTGCGCTGCGCTGGCTTTGGCAGGCAGGGCCCCGCGGTGCCGTTCTCCCTCCTTGCCACCAGGGGACGCTGGCGTCCCACGGCCGTCGCCATGGTCACCGCTAACGGCGTAGCGGGGTTTTACGTCAAGGGCGTAGCGTCCCCCTGGGGGCGGAGGCGGCCTTCGCGCCGGCGCCGGCGCCCTGCGGAAGCGGCGTTAGTGAATCGGGGCCTTGGGGAGAGCCCAGGATGGAGGTGGCGGTCGCGGCGGCGGCGGCGGCGGCGGCGGGCCGGGCCCTGCAGCAGGCGGGAGGTAAGAGGCGCTGCGGGAATGGGGTGCAAGGGGTACAGGGGTGGAAGCCGGGCGTCTGCGATGGCCCTGCCCTGCCCGACGGGGTCTCTCCAAGCTAGGGCGGAGGTGCGGCTGTGCCACGCACGTCCCTGGCAGGTGTCATTCAAATGCGGGGTCCGTGCATATATGGGGGTCCTCCTGGGGGGTTTGCAATGCAAGCACAGGGGGGTGATCAGCAGATTTCACCCCATTCCTGGGGGGATGAATTGCAGCTCTGCGGGGCCCGGCTAGGTTTGAGAAAGGTGCAAGCAACCCTTGGAGCTGGGCTGGTTGGTTTTGGGGTTACCCCCCTGGAGCCCAACCTTAGGCGGGGTGGTGGCAGCAGCAGCAGCTGGCAGCAGCTGGCACGGGGGACGCATGGCCGCGCCCCAGGGCATGGGCGTGAGGAAGTGTGTGCCGTCTGTCTGGTCCGCTTGCTTGCTTCTGGCCTTGACTGCGGTGAGGAATTGCACCCCACACTGGCCATGCCTACACCCTCCTCCAGGGCTTGCAGGATTTGGGGAGACCTCAGCCCTTGGCAATGAGGCTCAGAGGGGGGCTCCATTCCCTGGCCCTAGCTAGGGGCCCATCTGTGGCCCTCAGGCCCTGGTGGATGGAATGAGGGGGTGCTGCCCTCCTCCCCTTCTGCTGATGACGAGGACTTGGCCTCCCCCGGACACACACACACACATACACACACAGCCTTTAATGCCTACTGGGTGGGCTCCCCATGGGCTCCCCACCCACCCACCCCCAAGAACCGCAGCAGGCTGTCTTCCCTCTAATGGAACTTGAATGAGAGAGACACCCCAACCCCCTACCCCACCCCAGCGGTTCTTCTGCTGTGTGGGCCCCAATAGTGGACACAACAGAGATGGGCCCCAGGAACTGGCATTTTCCTGGGTACTTGACAATTCATCCTTCCTTAGGGAAGAAAGGGCAGGGACTGGGTTCTTGGGGCGGCCGCTGTCCCCCACCAGCAGATGTCTTTCTCGGGAATCTCAGGAAGGGTCGTGCCTGGCCATCCGCAGCCTCCCCTCCAGGGGGGTCAGCCTTGTCGGAGGGTGGGAGGGGTGTTCTGGGGAGCCGCCTCTCTTCAGTGCTTAGAACTCTGGGTTCCAGGGATGGTTTGGAGAGGAGGTGCCTGGGGGTGGTGGGGAATCCAGCCTGCAAGCGGATGGGGGGGGGGCACTTGGGTTGCACTGCCCCCCCATACCAGGTTCTTTGAGGACGCTTTGAGTAAGGGTCTCACTCTGCCTGACACAGATCTCTGCTTTGCAAAAGGGGTCCAGATGGAAAAAAGGTGCGGGGGCCACCTGGGGAAGTTGGAGTTGGTGGAGGAAATTCCTGGGTGTGTGGAAGGGTTTGGGGAGACTGGGTTGGGCTGGGGAATGTCAAAGAACCCTCAGGCTGGCTGAGCTGGAGCTCGGTGCCAGAGAAGGCACCCAAGGGTCCAGAGAGATGGTAGGGAGGGTCTGGGGGACCTGAGGCTGGGGGACCGGACAGCTGCTCGTGTGCCAACCTAGCCTCTTAGCAGATGCTGCGAAAGATCTCCAAGGACTGTGTGGGTCCGAGACCAGAGGTCCATGTGGGGCTGTGTGTGACCTTGAGCAGATGACTGACCTCTGGGCATGCTGGCTGAGATGGTCACGGAGGTCACAGAGGAGCCAGAACATGGGAAACCATTGTCACCCATGCCAGTCACAGTCCAGGTTATTCAGCAGGTGGAGAGCCTAGGGCAGGTGGCACAGAAGTGGAGATTGCGGGTGGGACATGGAATGGCATTGGGCCGGCCGGCAGGGCCAGGGAACAGAGGCGCTGAGCAGAGAGGCCGGGGCCTGGGGGCAGCTAGGGGGGTTCTGTGGACACTGTGAATCAACTATAAGGCTGGTACCAGGCCCCAGGTCTCCTGGGGATGGCCCGGCTCTTGGCCTGCATGAATAGGCATGGGGAGTGGCCGCACCAGGGCTGGACGGGTGCAGGGCTGCACAGGGCCATGCGGGGTGGGAAGTGTCTGAGGCTGACAGATCTGGGGTACCTGTGTGGGAGGGAGACGTGCCAGTGTGTGTGTTTTGTCTTGAGAATTTCCTTTGGCTCTGGCTTCCGAGGCTGGGGGTGGGGAATGGGAGCATCAGTACGTGTGTGTTTGTGTGTGTGTTGGGAGACGACAGGGCATTGGTGGGGGGAGGCCAGGAAAGCAAAGTGGGTCAGAGCTGCTGAAACGTGGGATGGGCTAGGCACTCTTGGGAGGCAGGTATCGACGGGTTGGCAGGAAGACTGGGGTAGTGGGCACATACAGGGGCTGGTGGGCAGGGGTGGCAATCTTAGACGGTTGCATGGGGTGGGGCTGTCTCATCACAACTGCTGGCCTGATCTCGAGCTCTGGAAGGCCCGTTTCTCAATCTTGTCTGGTCCAATCCCTTTCAGAGTCAGACCTGTTTCTCAAGCCTTCCAGTGGCCATGTCTGGCCTCAGTCTGGACTGTGAAGGACTCCTTCCCTGTCGCCATAGCCAGGACCCAAAACTGCCAGGCCAGAGCCACGAGCAGACTTTTTCAGGCTCAGGGACTCACTCTGCGCTCAACACCCGATACTGCCAGCTTGTGCCCAGTCTCCTTTAGTCAGTTTTTGGGATCAAGCAGGTTGCCCATGTTCCCCCTTTTGCTGCCAACCCCAGCAACCCACTGTGGGCATTGCCCCACACACACACCCCCAACCCCACACGCCCCAGAGCCTGTTTGTTCTGATGTGCCTGCCACTCAGCCGTATGGTTCGGGGCTCCAGGGGCCCTTTACAGCCACCCTTTGCCATCTGCTTGGGGTGCTGAGACTCAGCACAGCAGAGCCAGGGACTAGGGGGAAGAGGAGGTGGTGGTGCCGGCCGCGTGTCTTCCAAAGCTGCTGAACTCAGCTGCTGGCTGTCCTGCCCTGTCTGCCGCGGTTTCTGGCATCTCCACTCCAGGGGTGCCAAGGCAGCGGGCATCTCTGGACAGAGGAGTTTGGCTCCCAATTGAGTGTGGCATGGTGCCGATCTCCCTCACCCAGAGAAGCGGGGTGCTGGGCACAGGGAAGGGACTCAGCTCCACCCCCCCAGCACCTGTCGGCCAGCCCTGTGTTCTTTGCGAGCAAGCGAACAAATGAGAGAGCACTGCCCACTGGAATCCCTTTTGCGTCACTTTGCAAGTGGCGCTGGGGGAAATGTCAGGGAGCATGTGGCCAGAGCTGGAAGGATCCCCGGCAGCCGCCGAGGCCAGGGCGGTGCAGGATGCGGTTACTTTCCCCTCGGGTAAGGCTGGAAACGAGCTATTGATTTTTCTCTCTTTTTTTTTCCTTCCCATCCCCTCTTGTGCCAAGCTGCCCGGCCCCCACCCCAGCCTCCATCCCCCTGAGCACACAGAAAGAGCTTGGATCTACCCGGGTGGAGACAAGCTGGTGGAGGGGGGGAGCCTGTCCCCAAAGCAGGGTGCCCGGGGACTGCACGTGTGTGTGGCCATGTGTGCCCGCCAGCGTCTCTGTGGGAAGTGAGGGCTGAGGGGGTGTGGAGTGCCTGGCGGGGTGGGAACTTGCAGGCTCCCATGTCGGGCTGGCCCTGGCGTTGGTAGGTGTCTGCAAAAGGTTTTGTTGGGCCCCACAAAGCAGCAGGGGGCCGGGAAGAAGCTCATTGGAGCACCAGAAGGGATCAGGAACACCTTTAGGTTTCCATGGGGTTCACCTTCTTCGACCCTAAAAAACAAGGAACCGTGGAGGCTTTCTCAGGATTCCCTAGAGAAGCTGGAGCTGGAGATAGGGGTCACCCGGGTGTCTTCACTTCCAAGTCTGCCCAGGACAGACAGACATAAGAGGGTGAGCAGATTTGGGGGCTGAGACCCACCCCTCTACTTCCTCAATTTACCCATCTGTAAACTGGGCCAGCTTACAGCCAGCCACCAAACTATCCACCATGTGGTCACTCACAGCTGCTGCTGCTCCACCGCCAGCCTCATGCATGGCCGAGGCCCCAAGGCGGGGGGGGGGGGGGGTCCAGTCTCTGTTGGGGAGTGTCAGCTCCGGCCCCCCCATTCTCGGCATGGCTGGAATTTGCAGCACACGCCAGCCGGGTTCTCAGAGCAGCCGCTGCCCGACCCCTGGCACCGAGCCCGTTGGGCTCAGTGACCAGCAATTCCTTGGGGGGGGGGGGGTGGAGGGGTGAGAGTAGGCCCTGCAGTGCTCAGGGTGCAGAGGTGCGGCATGGGGGAGCACTCCCAGAGATGCTTGGCCAACCTGTCCCAGACAATTAAGTGCTGGGGCCTGGAGGGACAATGTCCCCCATTTACCCCACACAGTGATACAGGGCAGGGCCCCTGATGGCCAAGCGCCCTGAGAGTCATTTCCTGAGTGCCCCGGGTGGGGGCAGGGAGGGCCTGGCTGCAGTTTGCAGAGACAAGGGTCATGGAGACTTGCAGAAAGAGTGACTCAAGCCAGGGAAATCTGGGGGGGGGGGGTCTTGGCGAGTGGGTGGTTTGAGGGGGATAGCAGGTGTGGGTAGAGGAGATAGACAGGCTGGAAAAGGGGATGCTGATCATGAGCCTGCCTCAGTGCAGGGGGGGACGGACTGTGGCTGATTTCCTAGGACCATTCAGGGGGACGGGGAGGTCAGTAGTCAAGGCAGGCTCAGACCAGGAGGTGGGGGGTGACTTGGCAACCCCCCCCTAAAGAGAGGCCTGGGGGAAGGAGGTCCTGGGGGAAGGAAGGGGTGGAGGTAGAGCAGTGACCACTCAGTGAAGGGCAGGAGAGCACTTGGCCTTATTGCAGAGCCTTGAGATGGGTAGATGGGAGCATCCAGGGAGCTTCCAAAATGAGGGCGAAGGCCCGGGACCCCTCTGCCTGTGGGTTGCTGGTTGTGACGCAGTCCTGCGAGGCTGTTCACACAAACGGGACCCCCGAGGGGTACCAGTGTTCCCCCTCACCATGCCTCAAGTCCCCCCCCACACACACATACACCCGGGACCCCCAAGGTTGCCAGTGTTCCCCGCTCACTCCAGGTGCCGATCTGGATCATTTTCTCACCAAATTACCCCTTGAAATCTTGCCTGCCTGAGTTCAGCCCAGGAGGTAGCTATTCTGGGAAGTTTCATCAAACCCTTTCAGCCCAGGCGAGTTTTGCACACTGGGGGGCGGTGGAGGAGGAGAGGGGGTGGCGCTCACCTGTGCCTATGTGTGCGTGCGTGTGTGCGTGCGTGTGTGTGTGTGTGTGTGTGTGTGTGTGTGTGTGTGAGAATGTGTGTCTTGAGGAGCAGGGACCCTCGAAGTGCCTGCACATGGCCGCAGACAGCTGCGGTAGGCACGGTGGAATCGCCCGTATGCAGCTCTGCTCCCTTTCCGGCCCCAGAGGGCCTTTGGCCATGGCCTCTCCCGGAGCTACTTAATTAACCTGTGATGGATGTTCTGGTCACACTGAGGCTCATTTATTATTGATGCCTCCTTCGTGGTTTTAGCAGCTACCCTGCATCCCACCCCCAGCCTGGGGCTGCTCCCCCCCAGGGACAGAGCTACTCAGGGAGCCCTGCTCAAGCCTTTTCAGGTTTTGGGTAGCCTGGAAGGCAGCGGGACCTCCAGCCGTGCACGTCAGCCACCGAACAGCAAAGCAGCCAACCGCTTCCCTTTCTCATTCCAGGCGCCTCCATAAAAGATCTCAGCCTTAGGGGCCGGAGAGATAGCACAGCGGTAGGGCGTTTTTGCCTCACAGGCAGCCAATCTAGGACTGACAGTGGTTCGAATCCCGGCATCCCTTATGGTCCCCCCGAACCTGCTAGGAGCTATTTCTGAGCACAGAGCCAGGAGTAGCCCCAGAGTGCCACTGGATGTGACCCCCCAAAATACCCAAAAAACAAACAAAAATATCTTAGACCTCATTGGTCCCCAGAAGAGGCATTAGCTGCCCCCAAACACACAGCACCCGGGAGGGGACTCGTGGGTGCCCCGATTGGAATCATATTCGCATCCCTCCCTGAATACTGTCTGTCCCTCCACCCAGCCCATCTCCATGACACTCCCCAAGATTCCAGGACAGCCTGACCTGGCAGCTTCAGGGCATGTCCAGGCACTCCCACCCCACCCCCACAAACCTAAGCATATAGAGTACTATCAAGCTGTCCCCCAGGAAAGACATTCGCTCAAGGACCGCCCCCCCCCCCCAGTACCACCATTGTTTGGAAGGAGCTTAGAGAGGCACAGAAGCGGGTGTGGGCACCTCCCTCTCTGTCTCCCTCATACTTTATTTACTCCCTGGCTCCTTGCAGCCCACAGGGTCTCCATGTCTCCCCACCCTACCACCTCACTCCCTACCCCAGTGTGGCCCACAAAAAAAGTGGCTGATTTGGAGGAGATGAGATAGCAAGTCCTGCGGAGGGAGTAGGGCCTGCATTCTGCTCTAGGCTTTTCCAGGCAACCTCGGAGGACTTGGCCACTACCTCAGGCTCTGTCGCAGGGCCTCTGTCTTGGGGCCTCTCATCCCTGGGTTCTGTCCCACAGCATCTGGACCCTGTCCCTGTCCTGTACTATCTGGGACCTGGCCCTCCCAGGAGCACAGGCAAGGCAGGACATGAGAGCCACCCCATCATGGGATGTGTGAGTTTGTATGTGTGTGTCTGTGTGTTTATGTTTGTGTGCTAGTGATTATGTGGATGCAAGCGTGTGTGTGTATATATGCATGAGTGTATGTGTGAGTATGTGAGAAGCCAACCCAGCGCTGCTCAGCAGACTAGGCACACACCCCCAGGCCAGGGCATGTGCTACCCACTCAGGGCGCTGCCTCCACGTGGCGAGCCTCCACAGCGTGCCAGCTGGCAAGGACCAGCTACGCACTCGTGTGCCCAAGGGTGGGTCAGGAGGGCCCAGCTTGGGTCTTGCTCAGGCTGTTAGGTGCCAGCATCTTCATGGGCAGCACAGGGGTTGCCTGGCTGTGGGGGGATAAAAAGGGGACGAAGAGGGGGTGCAGCCAGCCCACCCGGTTCTCTCCCACCCTATTGGTGAGGAAGGAGAATGGTCTGCCAGCCACTGCCTCAACCTTTCCTGCCTCCTGCCAGCATGCGGCAGGTCTGGTAGAGCCGCGCCCTGGGTTCGTTCCGGAAAGCGGGGAGACTTGCAGCATCGCAGTGGGGCGGCAGAGTTCCCAGGGCCTTGGCTCCGCATTCTCCTCTTTCTTGCCAGCTCCCTACACCCCGCTGGTGTCAGCACCCCATTCTGGCCTGGCGTGGCCAGTGAACCCAGCTGTGTCCTGGGCTCCTCAGCCCGGAGCCCAGGGCAGCGACCAGGGCTGAGTGGAGGGCGAGGCAGCTGGCTGGGCTCCCTGGAATCTCAGGGCCTGTGGCCCAGGCTGACGTCCTGATTTCCCTCAGCCTGGTTACATCAGGCCCAGCTCCGCCCCTGCAGCCTCGGACCTGGGGGTGGGGGCCCTGCCTGCTGGCTGCCCTGCCTCCTCACGGGTGCCTTCTCCTCCTCGTGCACCCCCTCCTCTGACACCCCTGAGCTCACACACCCTCCTTCTCCCTCTTGCCCCATTGCCTCCCCCTTGCCTCCCACTCAACCCCGTCCTCCCATGCAACTTCACCCTTCTCAGGCACCTCCTGACTCTACCCCATCCTTCCTTCTCTCTCACCTGGCCTTTCCTCAGGCCCATGGTCCCCTCACTGCTTTGTGCCCATATCCTCGATGCCTGAAGGGGCTGATGGAATGTCGACCAGGATCCAGCCAGATCCACCCCAGCTGGGCTCAGGTCAGGGTCAGGAGCTCAAGAATGATTCCCCCCAAGAGGATCCCACATCTTTCTCACCTCAAATCACGGGATCCTTCTTCCCTATGGCCACATTTACCTACCCTGTAGCTCCTGTACTGTCATTTCAGAACTGACATGTGTCCGTGCCTCCTCCTGGGCTTTTCTCCTCTTTGTCCCCTTTCGCTTCCCCAGGCCTTGGGGGAGGTCAGTGTCTTTGCCTTTGCTGGGGGGAGTGGAAGGACTCTGACCCCAGAGCAGATCTGGACCCCTCCTGACTTACAGCTATGAATCTTGGCCACACAAAAGAATATCTAGACCAGCCTCTGGCTGGGGAAGGGGGCACAGATGTGTCCCCCCCCCCCCCCGAGGGCCCCGCTGGATGCTGGAGCCAAGGCCACACTGTGTCCTTGTCTTCCTTGTCTCCTTCGAGGTCTCCCTCTGCGCCTGCCATGGGAGAGCCAGGCCTCCAGGGTCGGGGCCAAGGGATGAGAGGACAGGGCGGCAATGCAGCAGCATGGCTGCTGAGCTCGGTGCCATGTGCAGTGCCTAAGGAGGGAGGCAGGGCTACCAGGGAATCAGGGGCTGGGAGGAGCACTATGAGGGGAGAAGCCCAGGTGTTAGCACTTAAGAGAGGAGCAAAGCCCCGGCCAGGAGCACCATGGGTGGGGGTAGGAGGTGGGTGGGAGTAGGGTCCATGTGGGATCACTCAGGAGATCGAGAGCTGGGTGGAAGCTCTGCAGGGGAGCAGGGACTGGATAGGAGCATTGACTTGAGAGCAGGGCTGGGCTGGGAGCATTTTAGGGGACACAGGGGCCATGTAGGAGCACTTAGGGGATCAAGGGCTATTTGGGAGCACTACTGGGGAAGGAGGGACTGGGCTGGGAGCATTGTATTCCTGCAGGATCCAGGCAAGGTCACAGTGGGTCAGGTGGGCTCACACCGGTACCCTGTCTCTCTGGCTTTCACTTTTAGGGTGTTACTCTTGGCTGTCCTACTGCCATGGGTTTGAGAACCCAGGTCTTGGGGACCTTTTCTCTAAGAGTCCAGAACCCCACCCCACCCCCAACCCCCACGGTGCTGTGGAAATTTCTTCCTTTGCTGTAACCTGGACTCATGAACAACCCGGGTCCTCCCAGCTCTCTCCCTCCTCCGGTCCTGGGGGAGCCCCTGAGCAGAAGTCATTGAGCCCCCTACCCCTTCGCACTTTGACCTCAGCTTTTCAATGCTGCCTGGGGCAGGGTTGGGGCCTGGGAGCTGGAAAGGGCACTGGGTACAGAGGCCTGACGGGACTGAGGCTCTTTTCTTTCCTTCCATCCTTCCTTCCTTCCAAAGGCAGGACACACAGTCGGCTGTGCGGAGCGGAACGTGTATTCCCAGCCCGGCCCAACCTCCCCATCCCGCCCTGCTTCCCACTTCCTGCCCCCCACTGTGTCCCAGGCCTGTGGGCTGTGGAGGTGGCCCCACCCCTACTCTGTGCGCTGGCAGACCCAGTGGGTCAGGGGGAGGTGAGATGGATGAATCTGTGGGGATGAGTGGGGAAGCCGTGGGGAAATGAAAATCTGGGGACCCAGTGGTCGGGTGACCGGGTGACCCACTGGGAAGCCCAAGCTCTGGCACTGGGCCAGCTGCTTTCCTGTCCCAGGGCCGCCCCTTGTCCACAGAGTCACGGACCCTCCTCCGTCTTCGGAGTTGGGGGAGGGGACAGGGGGCTTGGGGGGACACAGCTGGTGGATGCTCCTTCGGCTGAACACCTCTTTAGTCTTTCCGATCCCCTCCCCCCCCCCACACACACACCCATTGCTGATTCTGGGGTGAGGGGATGGGAGAGTGACTAAGCATGTAGGGAGAGGCTGGGGGTCAAACTGGGGGCCTTACCAGCCTTGTGCTTGCCAGGCAGATACTCTGCTGGCCCCCCCTTCCAGGAGCTGGGGGGGAGAGAGAGAGAGTGTTGGGGGAAGAAGCACACACACCCCCAGGAGGTCTGGCAGTACAGGACCCACAGATGATGGCCCCAGACCTCATGTGGCATCTAGCCCAGGGGATGTTAAGTGCTTAGTAATGCTAGTTGGCATAATCCGAGTTGGTTAAGTGCCACTGCCAGCACCAGCCCAGAACCTTTGTGAGGTAGGTACTCATGTGGACTTGGCCGTACCCCTGACCATTGCCTCCCAGTCTTCTAGCCTGGTCTTGAACTCTCTGGGAGGAGCCCAGAAATCTACATTTCACTGCTCTGGGTTGCTGCTAGAGTCTCCCCAGCTGAGTAGGTTTCTGGGGTGTGGGGAGAGGTAGCCCCAACTTCCTGGCGTTGCATGGCCCAGGAGTAGTGCATAATTCCACCATGGTCCCTGCCTTCCACCTGCAGGTTTACAATGTTGGGAAGTACCTGAGAATCGGCACTGATCTCCCCCAGTCGGGTGTGTGAGTGTCTGGGGAGCCCCTGAGAACCAGCACTGACCCCTCCCAATCAGGTGTGTGTGTCTGGGCCCACCCCCACCCCATGCGTCCCTCACCTGCACAAGGAGTTCTAGACTGTGTCCCAGAAGGGACGTGCTTGGGCCTCAAAATGGGATGGGGGGGACTTGGAACATGGGATCCTGGTCATGGTCCAGGGAGAGATGGCGGGAGCGGGGACCAGGCCGACATGGGGGTTCTGGGATAGTGGACCCTGTCCCTCACTATCTCTGTCCCTGGGACCCCTTTTCCCATGTGGAACATCTGTGTTGTCCCGAGGCAGGTCTGGGCAGGGTAGGCAGTGGGCCCAGACTCCAGGTCAGTGCTCCTCCCCCCCTTCCCCCTATCTCAGCATCTGGCTTACCCCCTCTCTACTCTGAGTCCTCCCATCATGGTCACTGCTCCTCCTCCTGATGGGGGAGAAGAGGGCCCTCCTCCCCAGCATCAGCTGTCTAGGTCTCCTTAATCAGAGTCATCCTGACCCTTCTGAGTGTCACAGATCCCTGTCCCCCCTTGTATACTCTCCTAAGCATTCAGCACTGCCCAAGACCCTCACCCCAGCACGAACGAAGCCACTGCTCAGGAGGGGCCCCGGGAAGACGGGGAACCATGTGAAATGCTCCTGGTTCCCGAGTTCCCGCCTGACTCATGGCGAATGCTCTGTGTCCCCAGCCATCTGGGGACGCCCTTGGGAGCTGAACAGTCACGTCTCCAGCCTCTTTCCCTGCAGAGAGAACAGGATGGGGAGACCAGCCAGGGTTCAAGGAGTAGAGGGGGTGCCGGGGATCCACCAAATACCACGGAGGGGCCTGTAATACCTCCCATGTGTCCTTGCGTGTGGCCCCCTGGAACTTGACACCAGGAAATAGGCCCCTGCCACTTTGCAAATAATGTTCTGGGGGCCTGGAAGCTGCTATGCCAATGCCCAGGGAGGCATTGGGCATCCCAGGTGGGGTGCCCTTGGGAGCTGTGGCCAACAAGGCACTGGGACATGCTCTACCCTCGGGGCCCCAGACTGTCCTTTCAGACCCACTTGGTGGGTGCCCCACATCCTCACCCACCCCAGGAAGGGCCTTGGTTAGGATAAGGCTGGCACCAGGCATGGTGGCACCAATCCAGGGGGTCTGCATAGTAGGGGTTGCTGGCGCCAGTGGGTCCAGCAGGTTGTGGGGACAGATGGATGGACAGACACAGACTTGGGGTTGGAGCCTGCCCTGCCCTCCTGTCACCAATCCCATCACTACTCCACACTCCTGTCATTGTTCCTGTCACTGTTCCTGTCACTTTTCTGTCACCACTCAGGTCTTCTGTCACCGTTCCTGTCACAGTTTCTGTCACCACTAAGGTGTGCTGTCACCATCAGGTTAGCGCTCATGTCTCCTGTCACCGCTCAGATCTCCTGAGACAGTTCCTGTCCCTGCTCATGCCCCCTTCACTGCTTCTGTCACCACTCCTCAAGTCTCAAGTCTCCTGTGACCACAGGTCACGGCTCAGGTCACCTGTCACCTGTCCTGTTTCCTGTCATGGCTCCCAGCCCTGTTCCTGCCCCGTCCCTTTGCCCCATGGGGGGCAAACAGGAGCTGCTGGGCTCCTGGCACCCCTCATCTTCCAGGCACCTTGCACGGATCCCCTCCCTCCTCGGGGGTGTTCCTCTCACCCTATGCGGGTGAGGCCGGGCACCCCTTGCCGTAGGTGTCAGTGGAACTGAGCCGGGATTTCCCCGCTGACTCACGAGGCCTGGCTGCGCCTCAGCCTCCGAAGAAGCTGCTGGAAGGTGTCTGGGAGCTGAGGGAGGCCCAGGGCCCCCACATGCATGCCTCTCCCTGCCCTGTTCCTCACTGTCTGCCCCTGCGTGGGGCCTGAGAACAGCCCCCAGAAGAAACAGGGAGACCCCAAGATCCTGAGCCCTGTGTCCCTGAGCCCCCTGTGCTGGGGGCCTATGGGAGAAACAGTCCCAGCTCAAAGGAGACATACATGAAAAGCAGAATCGGGGCTCAGTGGGGACCCAGGAAGGACTCAGAGGGGCAGAGAGGTTCATGTGATCCAGCCAGGGACCAGGGACCCCGCACTGCAGTTGGGGTGTTGGGAGGCTAGGGCAGCAGAGTTGTGGAGGTGAGGGCCGTAGAACAACGGGGTGCACACGAAAGGGCAAAGAGGAGTGCTGCCAACCTAGGCCTTAGGTGCCCTGTGATCTGGGGGACCCCACTTTCTAGAGTCCCTTATCCACTGGAGAAACCTTCCACCTGCCTGCATAGTGCCACCTACTCGTCCAACATCTTCCCGACCCCTCCCTGCCTCCTGCCCTGCTGACTCCCGTCCTTTGCACTAGTTGCCCTGAACCCTCTGAGCAGACTGGTGGGGGGCTGAAAGGAGCATGGTGGGGCCCGGCCTGTGGCTAAGACGAGGGCACCTGGACCAGAGCGATAGTACAGCAGGCAGGGCACTTATCTTGCACTCGGCTAATCTGGATTCAGTCCTTGGCATCCCATATGGTTCTCTGAGCAATGCCAGGAGTGACTCCTGAGCATTATTGTTGGGTGTGGCCTCCCCAAAAAATACCAGCTCAGGGTTCCATGACTGGGTAGGGATTGGAGGCAAGGGGATGACGGGCTGTGGGTCCTTATAGGGAATTCAGCCCCCCACTCCCCGCTGTGGGCTCTGCAGACACTGCTCTGCCCTGCCCTCACCCCAAAAGCCCATCTTGGTTCTCAGTGGCTCTGCTGGTGCCTCTCTGCCCGGGTAGCCCTATCTGTGGAGAATGAGGCAATTTTGGGGTGCCCCCTCAGTGGATGCCCTTCTTCAGGATTCTTCCCTGTCTCTTCCCCAGTCTCTTCTGGGGACTACAGGACTGGCTTCTGGGGGGCCGCTAGAGTCACCCTGAACAGCTGCTCTGGCCCCTGGCAGGGCCTCCCAGGGAGAAGCGGGGTACAGAGTGTCCTAGGCTGGCCCCCTGCCCTCAGCGCCACCCCAGACTCGGGTCAGCCAGGGGCAGGCGGGGACTGGGGTGGGCGGGAGGGGGCTCTGGCACCTCTCTCCGGGGCTGAGCCGCCAGCTCCCATCTGCCAAGCACAGGGGTGCCCCCCGCCCCCCACGAGTTGGCTGGGAGGCCCGGAGCTGAGGAGTGCATGTTCTCCAAACATCTTGTGTGCGGCAGATGGCCTTGACGCCCCGAGCCCCCCGTTCCGGCTGTGCTTCCCTTCCCTTTGCCGTCCCCTCCTGTTGACTTGGGTCGCGGGGCCCTTGCATGTGTGTGTGCGTGTTTGTATGTTTGTTTGTGCTTAAATGCGAGAATGAAGCCCCACTGCGTGGAGACCTCTGGGGAACCTCATCCTGAGGAGGAACAGGGGGTCCTAGCTGCCTTTCTCTAGTAGCCAAGCACCTGGCCGAACTACAGCCCCTTGCCTGGTGGGGACGCAGAGTGCCCTGGGTGGCCCCTAATTGCTGGGTGGGAGCTCCCCAGGGGAAGCTGTTTCTGGCTAAGCCCTGGTTGGCAGCTCAGAGCTAAGCAAAGGCACTGGGGCAGGCCTGATGCTACAGAGTCCAGGCTAGCGGGATGGGACAGGTAAGGTCCCCCCTGAACCACTCCATGTGGTCCATCCAATTGTGCTGTTCATCCCTGCCTCTGCTTGCTTGCAGGGCGGGTTTGGCCTGTGAGGGGCCTTTCTCTGAGCCCCAAAAATCCTGGAACAGTCTGCTGGGGGCCCCATTAGAAACTCTCCCGGGACCCCAGAGTAGCTGAGCTGCAGCCAGAGCGTCTGCTGCAAGCCACCCCACCATTCCACAGGGCCCAGGGCTGTACCCCAGCCACATGACCCTGGGGTGTCTTGAGACCATCCTCTGCCTAGTTCCAGACTGGGCCCTCCCACAGCCCCATGCCTGGGTTCTGCGTCAGCCACAGAGGCCCCTGGTCCCGAGGGGTCACATGCTGGCCTGTGGGTGCAGCATTCCCCACCCCCACAGCCCCCAGCTTGTTTGTTCTTTCCAGCCTGCTTTTGGCCTTGCCCAGAAGCTCACACCTGCCTCTTGTTTGTCCAAGGATTTGCCCTCCAGGTACAAGGGAGGGGCTAAAGGAAGGTTGAGGGGGGCAGGCCAGCAGCCAGAAGGGCTGGACCATCTACCGGCCATGCTGCAAGGCCTGGCCCAGCCTGGCCCAGAAGAGCATGTGACTGCAGCGTCACCCCACCCTGCCGTTTCACCAGCCTGGTTGCCACTGGCAGTTGGGCTGTTGGTAAGGAGCAGAAAAGGGCTCCGAACTCTTTCCTATAGGGGTGCAGGCCCCAGGGTGCTGGGGCGAGGGGCCTTGTGAATGGGACTGTTGTGTGGCTGGGCCTGGAGCACATGGGCCAGCCAGGAATTCCCTCCATGGCCACCTCTGGCCCTGTCCTTCCTCCCAGCAATGCCACACCCTTCCTTGATGTCCTGGACCCCTGCCCTGCTCATTCACGCCTTTCTGATGAGTCACCCCAGGGGGATGAGGGTTCTTCTCTGCTGGCCAGGGCACTCTGCCTGCTGTCCTGCCCTCCTGAGCTGGCTGCCCTGCATAGCTTTCCTGATTGCAGAAGGCAGCTATTGGCCAGGAAGGGGCTGGTGGTTCCCTGAGGATGCTCCAGGCTTGGTCCTAGAGATGAAAACAGAGGCTGGGGGCATAGCAGTAGGGTGTTTGCCTTGTATGTGGCCAACTCAGGACGGACCCAGGTTCAATCCCTGGCATCCCATATGGTCCCCAAAGCCGGCCAGGAGTGATTTCTGAGTGCAGGGCCAGGAGTAACCCCTGAGCGCTACTGGGTGTGGCCCAAAAACCAAAAAAAGAAAACAGGCTGGAAAGAGGAAGTCCTGGGGTTCCTCAGCTGGGCTCCATTCCACAATTCCATAGCGACTCTGCCCCGCCACGGGTCCACCTGCCGGCCTGATGGCCTCCTGCACGCGGTTCATGCAGCCAAGATGAGTTCTTTGGGTCCTGGCTCAGAAGCCACATGGCTGCGCAGATTCTGTCTTAGACACAGGCAGAGTTGTGGCTCTGCTGGGAAACAGCCGTGCCATTCCAGGTGGCCATAGCTGGCCAGGCCTGGTCACTCCCTATAGGGGTGCTGGCTGCCCATGAGGGCTGGAGCAGGTTGCCTCTGGCTCCTGATATTGGGGAGCCCTGGCACTCCCCCTTCTTAGCTGGGTAGTGAGGCTGCCATGGAGGAAGTCAGGGCTGGTGTCCTGAAACTTGTGATCATTCAAGTCACACAATCTCTATAGGCTGCTCCTGGGTCAGACCCAGTGCATCTGCATACCCATAGGCATGTGTGTGGCTAAGTCAGCCTGGCCTCCAACCTCTGACTACCCTTCAGTCCCCACCAGTTGAGATGTAGTGGGCAGTTGGCACAGCTCTGGGGAAGGGGTGACCTTGGTCCCCACTTGTTGCATGAAGCCCTTAGGATGGGCTTGATGGAGAAGGATGGAGGCCTTTATTCTTAGGCCATGGCCACGTGGCTTCATCCCCCATCAACCGGCAGGTCTGGCGTCCAGGAAAGCAAGGGTATTGAACTCACTCACAGGCAGGCTTCAGGAAGCATCAACTTTATTCATGCCTTATCCACCACATGTGTGGCCTATATCATAACCTTTTAAGCATTCAGCCATTCTTAGCTAGCCCTGCATCTTAACTCCTGTCAGCCATCTTCCCTTTGACCTCCATGCTGGCAAAAAACCAAAAGACCAAAAAGCGCCCTCATCCCCTCTGGTCAAAACCTTATCTACCCTTTCCAAAACCCCTCCCAGGATATGGGCGGGGTCTTGTAGGTAAGGTCAAGTTACCTAGGAAGAATGGGCGGGGGATGAGACTTCACCCGCTTACCTATAAGGAACTTTCCTGGTGTGCCAGGTATTGTGGCCACATCAGAGTGCTCAGGGCTTACTCCTGGCTCTGTGCTCAGGGATCACTCCTGGCAGTGCTGGCCACCTGCAAAGCAAGCACCTTCCCGATAGTCCTGTCCCTTGGGCCCCTTCTGTCCCACTGTTAACTGGCTGACACAAGTGCCATTTCTCCCTCTTCCCATTCAGGGCTCCAGGGTATTGGGACAATACCTGCTCAGCTTAAGTGGCCAGAATGGGATCTAGGGCCAGAGAGATAGCATGGAGGTTATAAGGCGTTTGCCTTGCATGCAGAAGGACCGTGGTTTGAATCCTGGCATCTCATATGGTCCCTGGAGCCTGCCAGAAGCTATTTCTTTCTTTTGTTTCTTTTTTTTCTTTCAGTTTTTGTGTCATACCCAGCAGCGCTCAGGGGTCACTCCTGACTCTATGCTCAGAAATGTCTCCTGGCAGGCTCGGGGGACCATTTTTGAGTGTAGAGCAAGGAGTAACCCCTGAGCGCTGCCAGGTGTGACCCAATAAACAAAATAACAACAACAACAACAACAATAATAATGGGATCTGGCCCTTCACCAGCCTCCCACCAGCCTTTTTTGCTCTGTGAGCCTCAAGTGCAACCCAGAGAGGGTTCCGTGACCTCCCCAAAGCCCAGAGGAGCCCTAGGCAGGCAGGCAGGAAAGAGGGTGATCGGTCATCCCTGGCCTCTCTGCCTGGCTCAGTTCTCTGCTTCGTGTAAGGGATATTGCAGGGCCTGGAGCCTGGGCATTTGCTGGCTGCACTCATGGGGAGCTGGAAGGTCTTCTTGGGGGCCAAAGGGGGGACCCTAGATATGGGGGCTTTTAAGATTTTTCCAGAAGCTTCAAGCACTTCCTGTTAGTTCTGATATCCACAGGAGGTTGGCAGGTCAGTACATGGGCAGGGGTCTCAAACTCAATTTACCTGGGGGCCGCAGGAGGCAAAGTCGGGGTGATCCTTGAGTACAAAGTCAGTAGTAAGCCTTGAACATTGGGGGGTGTGACCCAAACAACTAAAACAAAACAAAACAAAAAAGATTCCTCTAGGGCAGGGCCACAAAATGTTGTATGGAGGGCCGTTTGTGGCCCGAGGGCTTCGAGTTTGAGACCCCTGGATTAGGGTCACAGAGAAGGAGATGACAAGGATCCTGGACATGTGTTCCTGGATCTGATCTTGGGACAGGCTCTCAGCAAGGGACTTAAGGGATCCTGGGCCCCAGACCTTCACAGCAGGGCCACGAGGAGCCCAGTCAGCCTTGGGGTGGGGTCTGGGAGCAGAAGCTGGGTACCCTAGTGAGTGGAACACCTAGGGAGCATAGAAAGGCAAGGAGGCTTCTCACCCACAGCCACTGTCAGTGCTCAGTCCTCACCCTCTCAGGCTCCCACAACTAGCCCTGAGCTTAGTCCTGGGTTTCTGTGCTGAGGGTTCATCCATTCAGGTCCCTGTTGGGGATGGCAGGGGGACCTGCAGATCCCCCTCTCCCCCTGTGACCTATCAGCCCTGGGCAGGAGAAGAAGAGGACTGGGGGTCCTTTGAGTGGAGGAACAATGATGTGAGGGGCCTGTGACAGAACATTGAGGAGGGGAACATTGAGGCAGGAAGGCCTGAGGGTCCTTGGAGGGTCTCTGGGCCAAGAAGTTGGGGACCACAGATGGGGGGTGGGTAGCAGCAGAAGACAAGTCTTCCCATGTGTGCTATGTGGCATTGGGGGTGTGCAGGGATGGGGGAAGTAGTGATAGCCCCTGTGGACCCTCTGTTTTTCATCTGTGTGGGGTTCCATGAGCCTGAGACCCCTGACTTGACCAGGTCCTCTTAGGAGGGACTGTGAGGACATGACCCCAGTCTACCCCAATACCACCTCATGCTGGAGACCCCTGGATGGCTGGAGGGACACCCCAAGGACAACACTGAGCTGAACTGGGATCTGGGGGAACCTGTTTATTTCGGGGGCTGGCCTCTCCTCTCCCTTCCTCCAGGATCCACAAGTTTGAGTCAGCCATGGGCTCAGAGCCAGGATGGCTTGGGGTCCTCTGGGTACCCCTAAATGTGCCATGCTGCCCCCACCCACCCATAGGCTCCCAGGTGAGAGAAGGACCCTGCCCACTTCTCTGCCTCTGAGACCCTGCTGGCAGGACCCCAGTAAACCCAGTGAAGTCCTATCCCTGGACACTTGTCCTGTCCCCCACTGTCCTCTGCCCTGGGAGACCTCCTACTGTCATTTTCTCAGGGTCCAAGTCCAGGTTTTGAACTTGGGAAGGGGAATGAGTGGAGTGTCAGTAAGCATTTCCCAGGGCTTGTCTTCTCTTCCACTTCCTGTGGCTGTTTGGGGGTATGGGGGTGCAGCACACACTTGTCATGAGGAGGTTCATATTGGCCACATTGGTTTCAGAGTCATGACCCCTACCTTGTGAATTTGGTTTTGACAGCCAGAGTCCCGTCCCTAACCAGCAGTGCCCCATTTTCCTTCCCAGGACTTCCACTCCCAGCACCCCACTTTTTTTTGTTTGTTTGTTTTTTGGTTTTTGTTTTTTGGGCCACACCCGGCAGTGCTCAGGGGTTACTCCTGGCTGTCTGCTCAGAAATAGCTCCTGGCAGGCACGGGGGACCATATGGGACACCGGGATTCGAACCAACCACCTTTGGTCCTGGATTGGCTGCTTGCAAGGCAAACACCGCTGTGCTATCTCTCCGGGCCCAGCACCCCACTTTCATTCCAGTCCCATCTGTACTCTCAGGGGCTCCCCAGTAGATCTTTCAGATGCATCTGGATGCCCTGGAACATTCTAGCAGCCCTCCCTGCCCCAGCTTTCCAATAGGGAAAGCAGGCTGCATTGTGGAGAAACCCCTGTGTCTGGAGAGAGCCCCCAAGCTGGGCTCCCAGGCAGATGGTCCAGGCCACATCAGCAGCAGACATTGGGCGTTCGGACTCCCCTCTTTGCCTTTGACACCCCCTCCTGCCTGTCCCCCAACCCCTCCCACCAAAAAGGTGGAGACTTGGGGCTTAGGTGTTGGGTCACCAGTCACTTCTGAGGTGGGGGGCTGTGTCCAAGGCTACTTGGGAGCCTCCAGTTCTTCATTGGCACCTGCTGCATTTGGAGGCAGCAGAAGTATTTATGGGGGTCAGTGGGGTTAGCAAAAAGCTATGGCCAGGTGTCCTCTACTCCTGAGCCCTTTGCTCTTGCTGACACACACACACACCCCTTGCTCTAGTACCTTCTGCTGGCTGTGAGGACAACAGCGTGCTGAGGAGGTGGGTGTGGACAACCAGCTGGCCCCTTCTGGCCCCAAGCATTCCAGGAGCCACATTGCACTGGCAGGAGCCTCATCACAGTGCTCAAGCCAGGACCTTGTCTGTTCCTGCAGTCCTGTGGGCTGGGGTCACTGGCCATTCTCAGGAAGGTCCTGAACCCAAGCGCTAGGCAGCTTTGCAAGCTCCTGGTCCAGCAGTGGCGAGTGGACAGCCCAGTCCCCCAACTGGTGGCAGCATCTCAGTGTAGGGGAGGATGCCCAGTTAAGCGCACAGGGACCCTCAGGGCTATGGGCACCTGGAGGCAGACAGTGGCCACATGACCACTGGGTCTTCTAGGGAGGCAGATTCGACCAGGGATACTTAGGGTACACAGCCCCTTGCTGCCAGGGTAGCTGCCCCAGATTGTTACTCTCTAGAGATATAGGGCCTTCTCTCAGCATAGGGACGCTCGGAGGGGGAAGTGAAGGAGGAAGTGGTGCAGGTACCCCAAGAACCTGCAAGATGGAGTGGTTTCTTCACTGACCAGGGTAGATGCTGGAGAGACCCTGGTGTGACCGTACCACATGGGGACACCCCCCTTTAGGGGTTACATTTTGCTGATGGCACGAGATGTGGGCAGGGGGAGCATCTGGCATACGTGGTGAAGGTCATTAGAAGCGTTTCTTTGGAGGGTTGATGTAGTCAGAGTGGGAAGTGGAGGGTCTGGCGGGGCCCCCCAGTTCTACGGCCCTTGGCCTTGTTTCCACACTTCTTGCTCTGACCACAAGCGGCCTCAGGCTCACCGTAGAGCTGACCATGAGCACCTCGGTCCTGGGAGGAGTAGCGTGCCAGGAAGTGAAGGACTCTGAAGCAAAGTGGACCCCGCCCTCCACTCCAACCTGGGAGTTCTCATACCTACCTGGTTATCTGTGGCCACGCCCCATTCTATGTGCCCACGCCCTCTTTATGGCCACGCCCCTTGTCCTCTGTGGCCACGCCCTCCTCCTGCCTAGTTATCTCTGGCCCCGCCCTCCCCTCTACCTTGTTATCTCTGGCCTCACCCCTAACTGGGTCTCTCTGGTCCTGCCCCCCGCCTGGTTCTCTGTTGTCCCATCCTTTTCTCCAACTGGTCCAGTGTCTGCACCTTTCTCCCACCTGTGGTCCTTCACTTCTTTCCCCAGGGTTCAGGCCAGGTTGTGCCCTCTAGTCTAGGGCATCCTGCCCTATATATCAGGTGGAGTTCTGGGAGTCTAGGCTGAAGGGAGTACGGCCACCATCTATGGCCTGTGCACCACTCCACAGCCTGCCAGGCCCTGCCAGTTCCCAAAGCTCAGATGCCATCAGGTCCAGCATCTTTCCTTGCGCAGGGGTCCCTGTGGCTCTGGACACTCAGAAGAGCACTATCTCCCACCCTCAATGGGCACAGGCTCGAAGGCCTCTGAGGAGAGGGGGTGCGGGCCAGGCCTGCGTGCGATGTGGTGTGGTGGGGCCTAGGGGTGGGGGCCCATGCATCCGGGACTCAGCCGACTCCCCAGGGAAGGAGCTCGTGTTACATCGTCACTCAATCCCCGCCCGCTTCCGAGATGCCCAGGGAGCGGTCAGCCTGTAACCCAAACCCCCCGAGGCAGGCCTGTGCCCTACATGGCCCTGCCGTGCGGGGAGGGGGCCTCAGGCCCATGCAACCCCCCTCCCTGCACCTGAGAGACCTTCACCCTGTTGTGGGGCACACCCCGAGGCCAGCTTCCAGCCTGAGGACCAGTGCACAGGCCCACTGGTGGGCACCGGGTACGCGCTGGGCACAAGCAAGGGAGGTTCCCGAGGGGAGGCGGTGGCAGCTGGGCACACCCGGCCCCATTTAGCAGCTTCATTAACGGCTTCCTTAGGGGGCCTTGATGGGGCAGAAGGTGCTAATTCCTCTGAGGTGTTGCCAGCACCCCACTGGCAGGGCCAGAGCCTCTTCCTAGGGAAGCGCTGAGGGAACCGAGGGAACCGGGCCAGAGCAGGGCTGGGGCAGAGAGGGGAGGGGAGGGGAAACTGGGGGTGCAGCGGGCATGGGCGGATACCACTGGGCAGCAATGGGAGAAGGCTGCTGCCAGCACAGGGAAACTCAGGGTCTCCAGAGCAGGGGTCCTTGTAGCAGTCCAGGTGAACCATGCCAGAGCCCTATGCTAGGAGCCTGTGACAGGATGGGCTGGTGTGGGGAGCCCCTGCCCCCCATCACTGTCACCTCCTGCTGCCTTTGGCTCAGAGAGCTGAGTCAGGACTGTCCCCTTGCCCCCAACTCCCCAGGGAACTTGTGGGATGAGAATGGAGAGGCTTCAACTCCACCTGAGGCTCAGTGGGGCAGGCGGAGACAGATTTATGCCAGGCGTCCTGGGAAGGCCATGCATGGATGGGAGTCGGAGAACCAATGGGACACCCCGTTAGCAAGGCCTCCATGTTTTGTTGCTGTTGTTTGTTTGGGCGTTTTGCTTTGGTTTGATTGGGGGCCACACCCAGCATTGCTTTGAGAAGGGCTATTGCAGGGGTGTGGGTGTAAGAAGCAGGGGGGGGCACTTGCTCCCTATATTCACACAGGGTGGGGCAGTTGGTCACCTCTTAAAATGGGCAGCAGGCGTGTGTGTCCTCTGCTCTCCTGGGTAACCAGGCCCGCCTGGATCATCGTGGGCTGAGCTCCCCCACCTCTGTCTGGAAAACAGACGGTCTCCTCGGAGAACTGAGATGTAGAACCTTCTGGTCCTGAAAAACAGGTCATGGGGAGGCTGGGACTGAAGGAGCTCTGGACAATACCCTAGAGAGAAGCCCCCTCTTTGCTGAGCAGCCCCCCCCCCCCCGCCTTTCCCCAGGAAACCAAAAGCCCCAATTGATGGCTGGCGAGCCACAGGGCAGTGTCAGCCACAGGCCAGAGGCAGATGGCAAATTCCGCTGGTTGTAGAAGGAATAATTAGCGTGAGAAGGAGAAGTTGAAGCTGGGGTGATAAAGGGCCCCCACACACAGAACACCCCATGGGAAGGTGACCTTGGGCCACTGAACTCTGTTGCAGGGCTGAGTCTCCCCTAAAAACAAGACAAAGACAAAGGGCCCCTGGTGGGGGGGGGTGGGCAGCCTTGTTGAGGCCTGGGACCCAGAATGGGGGCACTGAGGGATATAAAGTGCAGGACAGAGGTTTCATTCCTGGAACTCTGTTGCCGAATTCCTGTGCGCTGTTTTGGGGAGAATCTCTTCCAACACAGTAACCCCCAGAACACAGCTTGGGCCCCTACTACCTATAGGAGACAGTGCCTTCAAACCTCAGTTTCCCCATCTGTGCTGCAGGCACAGGCCCACCCACCAGGATGCAGTGAGGCGGCACCTCTCCAGGTCTGTCCTGCCTTGGGCTGGGTGGGATGGATTGGCACTGTCCACATGAGACCCCATCTCATGGCCCTGCCTGTCCTGCCCTGTCTCTGCTGGAACTGGGTGTGCAAGGACCCCACCTTGTCTGGAACAGCAGCCCCCAGCCCAGGGCAGGCTGGGCAACGCCTTCTGCTGCCTTCTGCTCCTCCTGCACAGCTGATGCGTGAAAAGCAACAGCTTTGAGGCCCCACGCTGGGGCTGCGCCCGCCTGCATGTGGCCCCCCGGCCCACGCACCACCTTCCCTGCCTGTATCTTCTTTGAGCCCAGCCCTCTGTGTGCGGCCACAGACCAGAACCCTGGGCCAGGGTCAGGAGGTGCTTTTCTGGGTCCTGGGATCGATCCTCAGGTCCTAGAGGCTGTAAGAAAGACAGCAGGAAGAAAGAGCTTACACGCTTCAGGTTTCTGCCCAGTGCCTGCTCTCCACTTTTTTTGTTTTGTTTTGTTTTTTGTTTGTTTTTGTTTTTGGTTTTTGGACTATACCCAGTGATGCTCAGGGTTTACTCCTGGCTGCGCGCTCATAAATCCTTCCTGGCTTGGGGGACCATATGGGATGCTGGGGAATCGAACTGCGGTCCTTCCTAGGTTAGCGCATAGCAAGGCAAACACCCTACCGCTTACCCCCTATTCCGGCCCACTCTTGCACACACAATTGTACGCATATACCATGACATGTCAGTGTGCTAAAGAGCCCATATCTCTGCCCCACATAGTGGGGTGAGCTGAAGTCTGGAACCACACTGAGAGCCCAGCTCTGTGTGCCCCAAGTCCCCACTGCCTCTGCTTGAGAAGGCTCCAAGGCCGGGCCTTGCTCATCTGTGAAATACCAGGTTGTGCTGAGGCCCAGATAGGGCTTGCAGCACCTGTGGTAGCTGTCAGTGGCTGTATATTCCACTTGACTGTGCTGCCGGGGTGGAATCCTCCCTCTGCAGGGCACTCTTGGACCCTCAGAGCACATCTGGGAGCCCCCAGATGATCAGCAATTGGTGGTTGTGGGACAGCAGAGCTGTGACACCCATACTCTGGCTGTTGGTTGGTTTGGTTTTATGGGGGCCACACCTGTCAGCGCTCAAGGTTACTCCTGGCTCTGTGCTCAGAAGTCGCTCCTGGCAGGCTCAGGGGACCATATGGGATGCCGGGGATCGAACCCAGATCTGTCCCGGGTTGGTCATGTGCAAGGCAAACACCCTACTATCTGTGCTGTCACTCCAGTCCAGTTGTTTTTATTTTTTATTTTTTATTTTTTTATTTTTTTATTTTTTGGATTTTGGGCCACACCCAGTAACGCTCAGGGGTTACTCCTGGCTATGCACTCAGAAGTCGCTCCTGGCTTGGGGGACCATATGGGACACCGGGGGATCGAACCGCGGTCCGTCCAAGGCTAGTGCAGGCAAGGCAGGCACCTTACCTTTAGCGCCACCGCCCGGCCCTTATTTTTTTTTTTTTTTTTGGTTTTTGGGCCACACCCTGTGACGCTCAGGGGTTACTCCTGGCTATGCGCTCAGAAGTTGCTCCTGGCTTCTTGGGGGACCATATGGGGCGCCGGGGGATCGAACCGCGGTCCGTCCTAGGCTAGCGCTGGCAAGGCAGGCACCTTACCTCCAGCGCCACCGCCCGGCCCATTTTTAATTTTTTTTTTTTTTTTTGTGGTTTTTGGGTCACACCCGGCAGTGCTCAGAGGTTACTCCTGGCTTCATGCTCAGAAATTGCTCCTGGCAGGCATGGGGGACCATATGGGACACCGGGATTCGAACCGATGACCTTCTGCATGAAAGGCAAACACCTTACCTCCATGCTATCTCTCCGGCCCCATTTTTTATTTTTTTGTGGTTTTTGGGTCACACCCGGCGGTGCTCAGGGGTTACTCCTGGCTCCATGCTCAAAAATTACTCCTGGCAGGCACGGGGGACCATATGGGACGCCGGGATTCGAACCGATGACCTTCTGCATGAAAGGCAAAAGCCTTACCTCCATGCTATCTCTCCAGCCCCATTTGTTTTTATTTTTAAGACCCTACCTAGAAACCACTGTACTCTCTCCAGATTTTATTTCTTAGTTTTGGTCCCTTGCCACTATCGGGGAGCAGGACCCAGGTTCAATCCCCAGCACCTATATGTTCCTTCCCAACTGCTACCAGGAATGATCTTTGGGAGCAGAGCTGGGACTAAGCCCTGAGCAGTGCTGGGTGTGGCCCAGAAAGAACTGGAAAAAGTAGGTGGGACCCCAGAGGCAAACCACAGACCCCACCCGGCAGCCACAGCCTCAGAGGAGGACAGGGTGGGGCTGGGGGGGCAGTTGGGGGACTGACCCTTGGCTGACCCAGCGATGAGAAGGGTTTTCCCGGCAGAGGAGTCAGGGATGGAGGAGGAAAGCCTGGATCTTTCCAGTGTGGTTGTTGGAGCTGTAGGTTTGGGGAGGCAGGAAGTAAGGATTGAGGGGGGGAACCTGCTGAGGAAACTCATACATCATCCTGCCATCCAAGGGTGCCCGGAAGGGGTTCAGAAGTGGGCATCACTTAACAGATCTTAAATTTGCTTTTTAGCTTGCTTGTTTATGTTTGGGGGACACACCCAGCAGTGCTCAGGGCTCGCTCCTGGCTCTGCACTCAGGTGTCATTCCTGGCAGTGCTTGGGAGACCAAATGGGATGCCAGGGGTCGAACCTGGGTTGAACTGTCATTTTGCTTTTATGGAAAAAAAACCTTCTGGGATGTTTAATTTGGGCCTTATGAGTGAGAGGTATCAGGGCATCCTGCAAGTCATCCACCTTCGGGACTGGGTAGAGTTGGGGGATCCTTTTCTCGCCTTCCTGGGGTGCCTCCCCGAGCAGTGCCTGTCTGTGTACTGTCCCCTGGAGGGACCCCTCCAAGTCTGCTCAGTTCTCCCTACTCTGCGCCTTTGGGGGTCGGGAAGAGGAGAGAGCCTGGCCCCCTCCCCCTTACATTTCCTCCTGATGAAATCACATCCCCAGCAGGGCGACAGGCCCCCATTGTGAGAGCTGACCCCATAGAGAAAGGGCCTTTCAGACCCCTTCAACAGAAGCCATGAGGTCCCAGGATGCCCCCTCCCCCAGGATGGTGACCGAAGTGACCTGCTGGGGAGGGAGGGGCGCCACCTCACCCCCAGCTGCAGCCCAACTACCCTGCACCGGCTTTGTGAGCGGTGGGGGCCAGGGGCACTGGCAGGGGACCCTCCATTACACCCCCCCCCAAGAACTTTCAGGGGCGGGACCATTCCCAGGACTGAGAACAGGGCGCCTAGAAGTAACGGTCTGGGGTCAGCCATCAGCACACACAGGCCCTAGTGGACTGCATACAGACCTGATTGGGGACCAGCTAGCTTAGGTCTGTCAGGGTACCCCTGTATATATGCATGGGACCTCTGCTTGGAGGTCTGGCCCCAGGGGTGCAGATGTTGGGACTTGCCCACTCTGTTCCTGCAATGTGGGGGTCCTACCTCCCCAGGCCTGGTCTCGAGAATGCCTCCTGCCAACTAGGCCAGGGAGGGGTGCACCACCTGGCATCACTCTGGGGCTCTCCATCCTTCTCCCCAGCTTCCCAGGATCGGGGAGATGGGAGAGAGGGGATGATGTCACTTCCTGAGGGGGGAGGAGTAGGCATGACCCCGGCAAGCTGGCCCGCCCCCCCCCCAGCAGCGGTGGTGGCAGCATCGGTGGCTGATGATGGCTGCACCCCGACATGCGGACTGGCCCCTGCACTCCCACGTCCGCCTGCCGCCCCTGCACGCCCACCAGCCTGCCGGGCCTCTCGGCTGCTGCCTTGCTCGGGATGCCAGTCCTGTACACAGCACTGGGGACAAGACTCATCGCCCACCCCGGCCCAGGGACCAGGTGCCTTGGGGGCGATCCTGGACCACCACCCCCAACCCTCCTTGCAAGCACCCGGCCCCTAGGAACTGGCTTGGTCTCTGTAAGATCCGCTTCTCCCTGGGGCTTTTGGAACTGGGGGTGGTGGGGGTGGGGGTAGCCTGGATTCTTGAATATTCGTTCCTCCTCCCTGAACTAGTGCAGGGCCAGTTTGAATCAGGGGCCCCTTCCCACCCACCCCCACACCCCCAAGCAGTTCTGGCTGCTGCTGTAGGTGGGGGAGGTGTGGCTGCTGGTGTGTGGAGTTCTGTATTCTTCCCATCCTGCATGCGAACACACACACACACACACACACACACACACACACACACACACACACACGCATGCACTCCTGACCCGAATCGCGGCCGCAGTGGGGACTTGTCTTAGGGGTGCAACTATCATGGCATAGGCCAGGCGGCAGGGTTTGGGCAGAGCAAGCAAAGAGAGAGATCTGGGTCCAGAGAGATAGCACAGTGGGTAAGGGCTGTTGCCTTGCCCCCTGCTGGTCCCCTGCACCTCATGTGTTCCCCTCCTCCAGGAATGATTTTGTGGGGGGGGGGGTCACCTGGCAGCGCTCAGGGGTTCCTCCTGGCTCTACACTCAGAAATTGCACCTGGCAGGCTCGGGGGACCATATGGGATGCGGGGATTCGAACCACCGTCCTTCCGCATGCAAGGCAAATGCCCTACCTCTGTGCTATCTCTCCGGCCCTCCAGGAATGATTTCTGAGCTCAGAGCCATGAGTTAACCCTGAACACCACTGAGTAGGACCCTCCATATAAATTCATCACAAAGAGAGGGTATTGGGGTCACTGAGCACCCACTGTGTGACCCCAAGATCCCAGAGATAGTGCCCTTGGGGAATGGCTAGAGAGGGGCCAGGCTCCGCCATGCAGGGTGGGGTAGGATACGCCTAGATCTTGAGCAGATGGGAAAGGCTTTGGGATTCCCCTAGAGAGAGTTTATCCCAAGAATCCAGAACCAGTCTGGAGGGGACCTCTACTACTTTCAGAAGTGGTCCCCCTAAAACCAGTGTGTGGCTGGAAAGGTCCTTTATGATGGCTCTGGCGGGGTGGGGGTAGAGTTCCAGGCAGGAGGTGGCCCTGCCCAGCCACGGGTGAGCATTTCCAGCGGGTGCAACAGCCTTGTGCCATGGGGGGTTCTCTCTGCTCCCCACAGGAGGTGAGTGCCAGGCCCGCTGAGCCTGCGCAGAGCCGCCAGCCATGCCCGGGATCGTGGTGTTCCGGCGGCGCTGGTCTGTGGGCAGTGATGATTTGGTTCTGCCGGCTATCTTCCTCTTCCTCTTGCACACCACGTGGTAAGTCTGGGCCCAGCCGTTGTCACCCCCCAATCTGGCACCGTAGACCACCACCACCCACACCCATCAGGGCCAATGATGCCCCAGAGAACCCAGAGTCTCTGTGTGGCCCTGGCCAAACCCCCATACACCGACCATAGCTGCCCCCACAACCTCCCCAGACCCAACTTTGGGGCTTCCCATCTTGATTCCCAACTGGTCCTGGTGCCCAAGCCAGGTGGGCATGACTGAGTGAGATCCTCACTCCCCCCCCCCCCCGTGACCCCCAAGGTTTGTGATCCTGTCCGTGGTGCTCTTCGGCCTGGTCTACAACCCCCACGAGGCCTGCTCCCTGAACCTGGTGGACCACGGCCGCGGCTACCTGGGCATCCTGCTGAGCTGCATGATCGCTGAGATGGCCATCATCTGGCTGAGCATGCGTGGCGGCATCCTTTACACGGAGCCACGCGAGTCCATGCAGTATGTCCTCTACGTGCGCCTGGGTAAGCCCCGGGCAAGCGCCCACAGCCCCTTCGCCTTCTGTGTCCTCTGACCCCATGCTCATCCCCCACATGCTGCGCCAGGCTCCCCTGGTTGGAGGAGGGTACAGCAGCTGAAGCTCTGGGCCCCCACCCTAGGATACAACGACACACATCAGTCAACCCACTGGGCTTCCATTCTAGACCACGGGTGGCTGGAGTCCAGTCATCTGCATGCCCAGATTTGGTTTTTGTTGGGTCAATAAAGTTTTATTGGAACCCACTGTCATGCATGCATCAGTGGTGCCCTGACCAGGCGGTGCCAACCTGAAACTGGCTGTCATTGCGCAGAGACTTTGTAGTGCCCAGAGTGTCTGTGCCCTAATCCAGGCGCTGTGTGTCCTGTGGGGGCCTCAGGGGCTGTTCCCCATACCCCCCCCCCGCCCCAGAAAGTGGAAGGCCTGGTGCCTAGGCCAGAGGCTCCCATCCCCATCCCCAGTGCCTATGCCAGCCTGGTTCCCCCTTCATGGTCTTGGCTTTATTGAAACTCTGGGAGGAGCAGAATCAAGGAGAACCCCGGCAGGCTGCTTGTGTCCTGGGATGTGTGTGTGTGTGTGTGTGTGTGTGTGTGTGCATAAACCCCCCTTTGCCAATTCCCACCTGACTCTCACCTTGTCAGGAGACAGCTACTGTGAGGTAAATTCTGTTGCATTACTGCCCTTTGGATGGGCTTGGATGGTGGTGGGTCCCTTTTTGGGCCCCATTTGTTGCCCCATTTGTTGGGTCCCGTTTATTTCTTTGTTGGTTGTTTGCATATCCGCAAAGAGCTCCCAGAATGAGAAATTGATTCCCATCTTCTTGTCCCCTTTTGGGGGGAGATCTTGGTAATATTTATCTGCAGCAAATAATCCACACAGACAGGAGGGTTAAGGGGTAAAAGGTTGGGTGAAAAGACTCCTTTATCAGCCTGCTGCTAGCTCCAAAACACACCTCGAGCCAGCCAGCCAACTCTGGCAAAAGACCCCGAAAACCTCAATCCCAAACTATTTATTCGGCTCTCAACAGCGCTCCCACCTGGAAGGTCAAGGTGGGACAACAGGCAAAGAATAATCTTATGGAAATATTTTCATATACAACAAATCCCTCTCCCCGATTCCCTCTAGCCCCCACAGAAGGGGGAAACTGAGGCCCAGAGGGATTTAGGGAGTATGTCTTCATAAGAGCAAACGCATCCCTCATGCCTCCCTCCCCGCAGCCATCCTGGTGATCGAGTTCATCTATGCCATCGTGGGCATCGTGTGGCTTACCCAGTACTACACTTCCTGCAACGACCTCACGGCCAAGAACGTCACCCTGGGTAGGGCGCGAGGAGGTGGGCGTGGGGTGCGGGTCCAGGCCAGGGTGCCCTGAGGTGGGAGCCAGCTAGGGGTGGGGACCCTGAGGGAGGGTGTTGCGGGCCCTGTGGCTCCTGAGCTGCTGGCTAAGGGAGGCTGCGGGGTCCCTGCTCCCCCAACCTGCCCCAGCACCCGCACCTCCTCCTGCTGCCCCCAGGGATGGTCGTGTGCAACTGGGTGGTCATACTCAGCGTCTGCATTACGGTCCTCTGTGTCTTCGACCCCACCGGCCGCACCTTTGTCAAGCTCAGAGCCACCAAGAGGAGGCAGCGCAACCTGAGGACTTACAACTTGCGGTGAATGAAGGGGTCTGGACAGGGTTCTGGGGCGCTCCGCCATTTCCCCATCGCCCAGCTGGGGAGTGAGGGGTAGGGACTATCCCTGCTTTCTGTGACCACCGCATAATCTGACACTCAGCCAGGGGTCCTCAAATTTTTTAAACAGGGGGCCAGTTCACTGTCCAACAGACTGTTGGAGGGCCAGATTATAGTAAAAACAAAAATTATGAACAAATTTCTTTTTTTTTTTATTGTGGTTTTTGGGTCATACCCGGCAGTGCTCAGGGATTATTCCTGGCTCCAGGCTCAGAAATTGTTCCTGGCAGGCATGGTGGACCATATGGGATGCCGGGATTCGAACCGATGACCTCCTGCATGAAAGGCAAATGCCTTACCTCCATGCTATCTCTCCGGCCCCATGAAAAAATTTCTATGCACACTGCATATATCTTATTTAGAAGTGAAGAAACAAAATGGGAATAAATACAATATGTGGCCCGCGGGCCATAGTTTGAAGACCCCTGGAAGTCAGCAACTGGTGCCAGAGCGGTGGCGCAGCAGTAAGGCACGCGTCTGACCTAGGATGGACCGAGGTTCAATCCCCTGGCGTCCCATATGTCCTCCCAAGCCAGGAGCAATTTCTGAGTACATAGCCAGGAGTAATCCCTGAGTGTCACTGGGTGTGGCCCCCCCCAAAAAAATAAAGAGCAGCGGAGGGCCGGAGCTATAGTAAAGTGGGGAGGGCGTTTGCCTTGCAATTCCCCAGATTTGTTCCTTGGCATTTCATGTTCCTCTGAGCCTACCAGGAATTATTCCTAAATGCAGAGGCAGGAGTAAACCCTGAGCATGGCTGGTATGATCTAAAAAATAAAAATAAAAATAAAAAAAAATAAAGATCAGCGACCAGAGTAATAGCACAGCAGGTAGGGCATTTGCCTTGTACACAGCCAACTTACGTCCCAAATGGTCCTCCAAGCCTGCCAGGAGCCACCCTTGACTTCCTGCCGGGTGTGGCCCAAAACCCAATAAAATAAAATAAAAGATAAGCAAAGGTCAGAGTAGGGAGCACTGTACAGGGAGTCAGGCGAAGGATTTTAGAGTTCCCTCCGCCCCACAAGACAAGCACCAAACAGTGAGGGGTCAATACCCAAGCTAGACCTTTGCAGGCTTTGCTCTCTCTCTTTTTTTTGTTTTTTGTTTTTGGACCATACCCGGCGGGGCTCGGGGGTTACTCCTGGCTCTGCACTCAGCAATAGCTCCTGGCAAGCTCAAGGAACCATATGAGATGCTGGGAATCGAACCCAGGTTCTTCCTGGGTCAGCTGTGTGCAAGGCAAAGGCCCTACTGCTGTGCTCTCTCTCCGACCCAGTTGGCTCTCTTATTGGGTTATTTTTTTTTATTTTATTTTGGATTATGGGTCACACCTGGCAGCACTCAGGGGCTACTCCTGGCTCTACGCTCAGAAATCGCTCCTGGCAGGCTGGGGGGACCATATTGGATGCCGGGATTCGAACCACCGCCCTTCTGCATGCAAAGCAAATGCCTTACATCTATGCTATCTCTCCAGCCCCTCTTTTTGGGTTATTTTGTTGGCAGGGCTGGGGGTCCATACTCAATAGTACTCAAGACTCCTCCTTGGGGATTATACGGTGCTGGGGATTGAACCTGCATTCAAAGCGTGTGGTCAGCTCCTTGAGCTGACCCCACCACCACCCCTGACCCTAGACTCCTTGCTGGTGTCACTCGGCCAGGCCAGCCACAGCCGGACAGGCCCAGCTTCCCAAACCTGGCAGGCCCACCGCTTCCTTGCCAAGAGACAAATTCACTTTGTGACCCCATACACCCCCAAACAGACCCTTAATTAGACAAAAAAAAAAGCACCTCCTGAGTCATTCCAGTGTACCCACCCCCAGGGGCAGTGTCACCCTTTGAGGGGAAACACTTGTAGGATTCAGAGGGGTGGGCAGTTGGAGGAGGTTGATCAAGGAAAGCTTCCTGGAGGAGTAGTTTCTCCTTGCTAACTTAAAGCAGGGGTGGACAGTACCCTAGCAGAAAGAGAAGTGGCTCCCAACTTCCAGGCAGAGTCGCCTCCTGTGACAGGACCCCCTAGGGTCTTTGTTGCAACCCCAAAATGAGCTGGAGACCCTGCAGGGTGGGAGTGGAGGGTTCCATCAGTCCAAACAGGCAGTCACCTGTTTGGTTCAAGTTCCAGGAGAAGGAACCAGGTCCACGTCCGAGTGGGGAGCCAGGAGCCAAGGAAGCCCGCTTCCCACAAAGCCCTCCCCCCTCCTTCAGGCCTGAGTTGCTGCCCCCGCCACCCCCAGCCGATGTTGGCACCCCCATCAGAGCCTGAGCAATGCGTGGGTCCCTCTGGCACCCGCAGCGGCCCATTTTGCTTGCTCTGAGCCACACGCCCACACCCGACCTGGTTTCTGGGCTCCCGGGGCCTGGACTCGCCTCTCCCCGCCCTAACTCTGGGTAATTGCCTTTGGGGCCCCGGAGCAGACAGGCCCCTAGGGTGATGGGCGTTGGCAGGTTGTTTTAATCAGGAAGTTTTCCTGCCTGCCAGGGCCAGGGTCAGGTCAGCCGTTAGAGCTGGCTTTCCTAAATTATGTGACGTGGGTGCTGGGTGCACACCTGGGTAGGGGTGCATATTTGGGGGTGCCTGAGTAGCTGCATGCGTGCTTGAGGGTGTATGCTCAGGGGTTCAGCTAAGGGTGGGGTCCGTGTGGGGGTGACCAGCTGGGGGTCCTTGAAGTGACTTCACTGGCCCTTCAAACCCTTGGACCACCTGTTTTGTCTGGAGGACTCTTTCAGGCCTGTGGGCCCTTCACCCCTGTGGGCCCTTCACCCCTGCCCAGTGTCACCTGCCCCAGGCCTGGTCAGTGTCTGGCTATCCGGGGATGGGACTACAGGGCGCCCTGTCCCCTCCCAACGACCTGGGGCCTGGAGGTTCTGGGTGTCTGTGCCCAAACTTGGTCGGTTAAGGAGGACCCGCCCCGTCCCCAGCTGCCCCCTGGTGGGCCCAGAGGGTACTGCAGCCAAGTTCTTGCTCACCAGGCCTGGGTGATGAAAGTCTCCCCAACCTGGGCAAGTCTGAAACCAACCCCAGGTCTGGAAACCTGCACAAAGGTGGTAGTCTCAGAGCCCGCTGGGCTGATTTGTCCCCGTACCCAGCCCCAGGTACAGCTGTAAGCTGTGAGGCAGTCCTCATCCCTGCAGATGGCTGCTGGTGGGTCCTAGATACAGACAGACACACAGACACACACAGACACAGACACACACAGACACAAACACACACAGACACTGGTGGCTCCTAGACACAGACACAGACACACACACACACACACACAGGGTCCTAGACACAGACACAGACACACACACACACACACAGGGTCCTAGACACAGACACACAGACACATACACACACACACACACACACACACACACACACACACACACACACACACACACCCTTCTGGTGGAACCCAGGATTGGAAGTTGCTGAGACAGTGGCAAGTCCTACCTGCTCCCCTGCCTGAACCCCAGAATCAGTCTCTAACCTTCCCACCTACCCACCCCAGCCCCGGCCTCCTGGACCTCCCTGCTTTTCTGCTGAGGGTCTAGTGTAATGTGGGTTCTGCTCTCTCTCTCTCTCTCTCTCTCTCTCTCTCTCTCTCTCTCTCTCTCTCTCTCTCTCTCTCTCTCTCTCCACCAGTTACCCCACTTATGTGAACGGTGGGGGTTTGAGGATTTGAGCCCCAGTTAGCGGCTCCCTAGCATCCCACACTACAAAGACATCCCCAGCTGTGCTCCCAGCTCTCAACCCACTCTACCCCCAAGGCTGCTCTGTCACCTGGATCAAACCTGGCATCCAGGCGCTGGCCTTAGCTGTGCCCAGACACCCGCCCACAAGGGCCTGCATGTGTTCAGCCAGCTGGCAGTGACCCACCTGGCTGCTGTCCCCACGACACCCCCTTACCCTGGGTGGGCTCCAAGGAACAGGCCTGTCTGTCCACAAAGGGTGGGCCTCTGACCCCCACCCTCATCCCCTGCCCGTAGGCACCGCTTGGAGGAGGGTCAGGCCACCAGCTGGTCGCGCCGCCTCAAAGTCTTCCTCTGCTGCACCCGCACCAAGGACTCACAGTCAGTAAGTATCGGGGGTCGCCCCCGGGAGCCGGGCAGCGGGCAAGGCGGGCAGGGGCTTGGGTCGCCCGTCCCCCCTCGGGTGGATGCCCAGTCTGCCTGGTGTGTGTATGTGTGTGTGTTTTGTATGCTTGTGCCAATGTGCACTTGTGTCTCTGTGCATTTCTCTGTGTGTATTTGTGTGCATCTGTGTGTTTTTCTGTGTCTTGTGTGTTTGTGTTTGTATGTGTCTGCATATGTATTTCTGTGTTCATCTGAGTGTTTTGTATGTCTATGTATATTGTATCTCTTCATGTGTCTATGCGCATCTATGTGTTTCTCTGTGACTGTGTGTCTGTATGTTTTTGTATGTTTACATGTATATATCTGTGTTTGTGTGTGTTTGGTAGAGGACGAGAAGGCCTTTCCTCCAATCCAGGTGGGCAGTAAGAGAAAAGCCTTATATAAACCAGGTGCCCTGAGTCAGGAGGCCACCAGGCAGCTGCTCTGAACTCCCAGCATCATGGCCAGGGAGTGGCCTGTCTGCAAGAGCTCAGAGTTCCCAGCTAGGGTTAGCAGCCCCAGGGAGGCAGGGCCTGAAGTCCCAGGGGGAGCCCTTCCCACCCATCTGGGCACTGAGTCCCACCCCTGCCTTGCTCAGTCAGGCCCCGAACGACCATGTGCTGGCTCCTCAGGTCCCTGCACTGGCAGCAAAGTGCCCTCTATGAGGCATGGAACCCTTGAGCTGCCCCCAGCACCCCAGCTGTGGGGTGAGTGAGCACATGGGAGAAATCCCCAGGTTCAGGGCCTGAGTGGTAGTGCAGGCTGTAAGGTGTCTACCTTGTGCGCGCTATCCTAGGATGAAATGCAGTTTGATCCCCTGGCATCCCATATGGTCCCCCAAGCCAGGAGTGATTTCTGAGTGCATAGTCAGGAGTAAACCCTGAGCGTCACCAGGTGTGGCCAAAACACAAAACAAAACAAAACAGAAATCCCCAGGTTCCCTGTGGGCAGGAAGCCCCCCCTCAGACTGATGAGGAGCCTGGGGGGTATTTTTTGCAGTGGGAAGGGAAAGGGGGAGCCTACCGGGCATGTGGTGTTGAGTCAGAACCAGGTCAGAATGGACAGAGCAGCCCAGGTCATGGCCATGATTTGAGCCCACTCGGGGTTTGAAAGGAGTGTTAAGATTGAAGGATCAAGGCCCGGAGAGATAGCACAGTGGCGTTTGCCTTGCAAGCAGCCAATCCAGGACCAAAGGTGGTTGGTTCGAATCCCGGTGTCCCATATGGTACCCCGTGCCTGCCAGGAGCTATTTCTGAGCAGACAGCCAGGAGTGACCCCTGAGCAATGCCGGGTGTGGCCCCCCCTCCAAAAAAAAAATAAGATTGAAGGATCAGGGGCCAGAGAGATAGCACAGCAGTAGGGCATTTGCCTTGAACTCAGCCAACCCAGGACTGACGGTGGTTCGAATCCTGGCATCTCATATGGTCCCCCAAGCCTGCCAGGAGTGACTTCTGAGTGCAGAGTCAGGAGTAACCCCTGAGCGCTGCTGCCGGGTGTGACCCCCCCCAAAAAAAAAAAAGATGAGGGACCAGAGCGATAGCCCAACCGGGTGGGTATTTGCCTTGCACGCAGCTGACCCAAGTTCAATCCCCAGCATTCCATATGGGCCCCTGAACCTGCCAGGAGTAATTTCTGAGCTCAGAACCAGGGGTAACCCCTGAGTGTCGCTGGGTGTGGCCCAAAAATAAACAAAAAAAAGATCTAAGTATCAGCCATTTGCCAACACTGTGTCCTGCCCTTTTGGCTGCCCGGCTGCCCTGTGCCAGTCACTGGCTGAGTGCTAGATGCTGAGTCTTTACATCACTTTCACTGACACAGGCCAGCAGGAAGAGCAGGAAGGTGGCCAGGTCTGGCCATATGGCCTCACCCCTGTACCCCAGTCCGGCCCCTTCCTCTCTGTACCCCTGTGCTCCCCTCCCTGCCTTAAAACTGAAGCTGAGTTGTAAGGCAACGGGAAGAGTTTACAAAGACTTTGTGTGTGTGTGTGGGTGGGGGATGTTAGGACCAGGACAGCAGAAAAGGTGGGGGGTGCGCTTAGCGCTGAGGAAGCAGTCAAGAGCCAAGTTTGGGGTCCTGGGCTAAAGACAGCCAGGATCTCCAGAGAAGACAGGAAAAGGCTCAGATCTTAAGTGGGGAGGACAGGGACAGGCAGGATGGACAGACAGGGTTGCTGGATGCCCAGAGCCCGCCGGGATTCACGCCCTTCTCTCCTGCCCCCTCCTGCTCCCCTGCCCCCCGCTCCCGCCTCCCCCGCCAGGACGCCTACTCGGAGATCGCCTACCTCTTCGCCGAGTTCTTCCGAGACCTGGACATCGTCCCCTCGGACATCATCGCGGGCCTGGTGCTGCTCCGACAGCGGCAGCGGGCCAAGCGCAGCGCTGTGTTGGATGAGGTAGGCCCTGGGCTGAAGCTCAAAGCTCAGGGACGAGGCCAACTTCAGACAGACCTGGTTTCAATCCCCAGTATCCCATAGGGTCTCCTTGGCCTGCCAGGAACAGTTTCTGAGCACAGAGCCAGGAGTAACCCCTGAGCGCCACTGGGTGTGACCCCAAAATAAAACTCAGAGTCAACCTATATTTGCATCTTAGGGTCTCCCAGCACACACCCAATGGCCCAGGCTGGGAGTGTGGGTGATGCTGCTGGGGTACCCAGGAGCTATTCAGAGATGGGAAGAGAAGGGATTTGGGGGTGCTGCAGGGCTGGGGAGCACCTGCTCAGGCTCCCGTTTTTATTTTTCAGGCCAACAATGACATCCTGGCCTTCCTGTCTGGGATGCCCGTCACCAGGAATACCAAGTACCTGGACCTCAAGAATTCGGTGAGTCCGCAGGCCCCCAAACCCCGCCTAGACCCCCTCAGCTCCCCAAGAGTCCTTGGCTCTAGCTTCTAAGCCGGGTATGTTCATACTGAGGCCGTAGTCTCAGTCCCATTCCATGGCTGCTAGCATGGGGCTCTTGGAAAGGTGTTTTGGGTCCGACCCTTATCTATAGGGGACCCCTTCTCCAAGAGCCCCTTCTCAATAGGCCTCAGGAATGATGGCACTGTCTTGCAGGCTGGTGAGGTGACCTGATGCCTGTCTCTGTGACCCTCCATCCCCCAGAACCAGTACCAGGTCACGGTGTTGCAGGAAGGAGGCCTGTGGGCCTCTGTACCCCAGAAATACCTCAACTTCGCCTACGAATCCCCACTCTCCCAGGCAGGTTCTGGGAAGTCAGCATTATGCCTCCCTTGCGTTTATCCTGCTGCCGGAGACAGGGTTTGTCACCTCTGCAGGAGCTGCTGAAGATGGACAGGCCCAGATTAAGTCTCTCTCTCTTTCTGTCTTTCTCTTTTGTTTTTTGGGGTTATTTTGGGGGGTATTTTGGGCCACACCCAGCAGCACTCAAGGGGCTTCCTGGCTCTGCAATCAGAAATTGCTCCTGGCAGGCTCAGGGGGCCATATAGGATACTGGGGATCGAACCCAGGTCTATCCCGGTTCAGCTGCATGCAAGGCAAATGTCTTGCTGCTGTGCTATCACTCTGGCCCCTTTCTTTTTCTTTCTTTCTTTCTTTCTTTCTTTCTTTTCTTTCTTTCTTTCTTTCTTTCTTTCTTTTTTCTTTCTTTCTTCTTTCTTTCTTTCTTTTTTCTTTCTTTCTTTTCTTTCTTTCTTTCTTTCTTCTCTCTCTTTCTCTTTCTTTCTTTCTTCCTTCCTTCCTTCCTTCCTTCCTTTCTTTTTCTTTCCTTCTCTTCTTCCTTCCTTCCTTCCTTTCTTCTTTCTTTCTTTTCTTTTTCTTTCCTTCTCTCTTTTTTCTTCCTTCCTTCCTTCCTTCTTTCTTTCTTTTTCTTTCCTCCCTTCCTTCCTTCCTTCTTCTTTCTTTCTTCTTTCTTTCTTTCTTTCTTTCTTTCTCTCTTTCTTCATTCTTTCTCTCTTTCTTCTTTCTTTCTTTCTTCCTTCCTTCCTTCCTTCCTTCCTTCCTTTCTTCCTTCCTTTCTTTTTCTTTCCTTCTCTTCTTCCTTCCTTTCTTTCTTCTTTCTTTTCTTTCCTTCTCTCTTTTTTCCTTTCTTCTTTCTTTCTTTCTTTCTTCTTTTTTTCTTCCTTCCTTCCTTCCTTCCTTCCTTCCTTCCTTCCTTTCTTTTTCTTTCCTTCTCTTCTTCCTTTCTTTTCTTTCTTTTTCTTTCCTTCTCTCTTTTTTCTTCCTTTCTTCTTTCTTTCTTTCTTTCTTTCTTTCTTTCTTTCTTTCTTTCTTTCTTTCTTTCTTTCTTTCTTTCTTTCTTTCTTTCTTTCTTTCTTTCTTTCTTTCTTTCTTTCTTTCTTTCTTCCTTAATTTCTTTCTTCCTTCCTTTTTTTTTTTTTTTTTTGGTTTTTGGGCCACACCCGGCGGTGCTCAGGGGTTACTCCTGGCTGTCTGCTCAGAAATAGCTCCTGGCAGGCACAGAGGACCATATGGGACACCGGGATTCGAACCAACCACCTTTGGTCCTGGATCGGCTGCTTGCAAGGCAAACACCACTGTGCTATCTCTCCCGGCCCCTTCCTTCCTTCCTTCCTTCCTTCCTTCCTTCCTTCCTTCCTTCTTTCGTTCTTCTTTCTTTCTTTCTTTTCCTTCCTTCCTTTCTTTTTCTTTCTTTCCTTCTCTTCTTCCTTTCTTCTTTCTTTCTTTCTTTCTTTCTTTCTTTTCTTTATCTCTTTTTCTTTCTCTCTCTTCTTCCTTCCTTCCTTTCTTCTTTCTTTCTTTCTCTTTTTTCCTTCCTTCCTTCCTTCCTTCCTTCCTTTCTTCTTTCTTTTCTTTCTCTTTTCTTTCTTCTTTCTTTCTTTCTTTCTTTCTTTCTTTCTTTCTTTCTTTCTTTCTTCCTTCCTTCCTTCCTTCCTTCCTTTCTTTCTTTCCTTCCTTTTCTTTCCCTCCCTCTTCTTTCTTTTTCTCTCTTTCTCCCATCTTCCCCACCCTCTCACTCTCCATCACCTCCTCATATTTAGGGGAGTCTCCCCTACTCACAGACCCACCAAGGGCCAGAACCTGGTCCCCAGGTCTGACCACACCCACCTGTCACATTTCAGGGTCTCTGGCAGCTCTGAAACACCCCCATAACACACATACTCATGCAACATAGAGGGGGTTCTCGGAGTCTCAGCCCCCTCCCCAGCCTTCACGCCACCCACTCTGTCCTTCTGAGGCAGTCAGGGAATTCGATCCAGTGCTGCGTGTGGTTTTCTGTCCCCAAATCATTAATCCTGAGATGGGCCAACAGCCCAGGTCCCGGGAGGCTGGTGGTGGCCCAGTTGCAGGAGATAATTTGGGAAATGCAATTATCATCAGAGGATCTGATCTCCCTGCTGGGGGGCTGGTGAGGGGTGCTGCGGCCCCTGAGTTTAGCGTCCTTGATCTTGTTCTGTCTGCCCAGTCTCCTGTGGAGGGCCAGGGCTATGGGGTGATATCCCCCCCTCTTTTCCAGCATGAGATGCTACGCTACAAGGAGGTCTGCTACTACATGCTCTTCGCGCTGGCTGCCTATGGCTGGCCCATGTACCTGATGCGCAAACCAGCCTGCGGCCTATGCCAGCTGGCTCGATCCTGCTCGTGAGTGCCCGGTGCCACTTGGCCTTATTGGGGGGGGGCATTGGACCGGTGGGTGGGTGGGCAGGCAGGTGGGCCCACCCTGGACTTGGAATTTGGCTTGGTGGTTTCTGCGTCTCTCCCAGGAAGGCTCCCCCCAAGAGTCAAGGGGCTATCAAGGTGGGTCTTCCCATCCCTCTGTCTCAACACTTTTCCAGGTTTCTGCCCTCCACAAGGCTGTTTATGGGGAAGGGTATCAGAACGCCTTTGAGTTGGGGCTCCAGCCCTTTTGGGGGTACTAGCGTGGCCTCTGTCCTCCCTCTGGAGAGAGGGAGGACTCTGCTGAAGTGAGCCAGGCTGGGGCACAGTTCAGAAGGGTCATCCTGTCTTTATGTTTCCAGGCTTAGTGCAACCCCGAGGCCTCCAAAGTCTACATGTGGGCCCATTCCTACTGCCTTTCCTCCTGCAGGAACTGGGTGTAGGCTCATCCCCTGCCCCCTTGGGTTCCCCCCACGTGCCCTTTCCCCAGCCCACCTACAGCTGTTCTTCCTCCCCGGACCTGGGACAACCCTGCTGTGGGATAAGAAGTGACCCCAGTACATGAGCACGAGACTTGGAGTCCCTGAAGCATGGCCCACAGCCCCTGAGGACCTGCATTTGGGTTGGCTGTCAGTAGAGGGCAGTAGGGGGTAGGGGGTTGCAGGCTCAGGGAACTCAAGAAATGTTGTGTTGGACACAGATGGTCTGCAATGGGATGACCAGCAGGCAATCCTGCCCACCCCCCCCCAGATGCTTGGAGGTGGGGTGCAGAGAGTCAGGCCTGGAGTAGAGGAGGTTGGTGCCCCCCATCAGGCTGCCTGGGGACCCCTGCCACTCCTAGGCCCCCCATGCTGACCCTGCCTAGCCCTGGATGCTGTGGTCTGTCTCCATGGCCAAGACTCTCCCACCTCGAAACCTTTCAAGCCCAGTCCTGTGCAGTTCACAAGGACACCCCACCTAGAAGGCTGGCCCTCCAGGGCACCCTTGGTCCTGGGGTGGGGGAACAGGGTACCCACTCCCCGAGACCCGCTGCCTGGTTCTCTCCAGCCTGGGAAGTAGCCATGGGCTGGAGATGGGGCCTCAGGCCCTGCTAGGCTCTCCCCCATTCTGCCCAGTAGTGTGTGGTGCCCGTCTATGCACTTCTGGCTCCCTCTGGCGGCCGAAGACGCAACTGCACCATAGCGGGGGTGCCCTGCCTAGGAGGTTCTGCTGGGGTCACCGCAGGGGATGGGGAAGGGGGTGCTGGGGATCTAGGGTGGTTCAGAGGGTGCCGCGTGTCTGAGGGAGGAGGAGAAGGAGGTCTAGGGCAGGTGGGGGTACAGCAGGAGCCAGATCCCAGCCAGGGCGCTGACGTCAGGGACGTTGTGGGCTGTGTGATGGGTGTGTGCAGGGACGTGATGTGGGGGTGATTGTGCATAATGCCGGGGTGTCAGTGTGTATGTGAGGGTATGGGGTGTGTGTCTAGTGTGGAAGGAGGAGGAATGTGTGTCTAGCATGGGGGTCTGTGTTTGATGCAGGGTGTGTATGTGGTACTGTATGCATGTAGTTTGGTATAGCATAGGGAGTGTGTTATGTACCTGTAGTGTAGGGTAGTTCTGTATGCTTAGAGCATACTTGTGGCCCGACATGTGACGGTACTGAGTGTTGGGGACTAGGGATAACATGTGTGTACAGAGAGCCAGGGATGAACCCACAGGGCGGATTCTGTACCACTGAGTCACATCTGGGTCCTGTGGTGGGTTTCAGGGCCCAGCTGAAGGGCCACTGTGGCAGTGGGCTGAGAATGGGGGACAGGCACAGACAGAGGGGGAGCAGCCTGGAGCTGGGGATCTGGAGGGCTTGCCCCTGAATCTGAAAGTAAGGGATGAGCTGAGTGGCTGATATGGGGTGTAAGGTGGGGGTCCGCAAAGATGGCCTCATGGGGGCAGGTATCTAGCAGGGCCAGGAAGAAGGGCCTTGGGTGCTAGTGTCCAGAGACAGGGTAGAAGAAGCAGGGCCATGGGGAGCATTTCCGGGGAAGGCATAGGCCTGCTGCTCCCTGTGGCCTGGTGCTGGGCCTCAGTGGGGCAGAACAAGCCACTTACTATTGGTTGGTTGAGGGGGGACCAGCTCTAGGGGGGAGCACGGCCTGAGCCCTGCCCTGCCTCCAGGTGCTGCCTGTGTCCTGCACGGCCCCGCTTCGCCCCCGGCGTCACCATCGAGGAGGACAACTGTTGTGGCTGCAATGCCATGGCCATCCGGCGCCACTTCCTGGATGAGAACATGACAGCTGTGGACATCGTCTACACCTCCTGCCACGATGCGGTGAGGGCCGCAGGGGGCGGAACTGGGGGGTCACATCTGCGCCCCATTTAGGCGCCACTGACAGACAGGCCGGCCCCTTCAGGTCTATGAAACCCCTTTCTATGTGGCCGTGGACCATGACCGGAAGAAGGTGGTGATCAGCATCCGGGGAACGCTGTCCCCCAAGGTATGAGCCCCCTGCCCACCTCTGGGCCCTTGGTGCCCCACACATTCTTCCCCCCTGAATCCCACCCATCCCTTATCCTGTCTCCCAGGATGCCCTGACTGACTTGACGGGCGATGCCGAGCGTCTCCCAGTGGAGGGCCACCACGGTACCTGGCTGGGACACAAGGTACCCCACACTCATCACTGTACCCCACAAGTCCTGGGCTTCCTCCCCCCAGGCTAGCTAGCCTGCAGGCCTGTCCTATGTGGGGCTAGGCTGGAGCTTCTCCCACCCTCTGGGACACCTCCACCAGGCTGCCTGCTGTGAACCCCTCCATCCTCTCAGAACACCCACCCCGGTGACTCTCCCCAGGGCATGGTCCTCTCAGCCGAGTACATCAAGAAGAAGCTGGAGCAGGAGATGGTCCTGTCCCAGGCCTTCGGACGTGACCTGGTGAGGCCCTGCCAGCAGCCAGCAGGGCCTTGGGGTGGGGTGGGAGTGGGGCTAGGGGGAAGAATCCAGCTCCCATCATGTTCACCTGTCCCCCCCCCCACCTCTGCCTCTTTGCTAACCAACTCTTCTGCCCACCCTCCTCTGCTCTGGAATGCTTTGGATCAGGGGGTGGAGGGCATTTCTAAAATATGGAACAAATGTGGTCTTTATCACCGACTATGACCATCCTGGTAAGGGAGTTTGCATGAGCAAGGTTTTGAAAACTGAATAGAAGTTGGTTGGAATCGTCTTCTCCCCCACCCCACCTCCACACCCTCCCATAGGGGATTGTCTTGATCCTTCCTTTGACCCAGCGTCACAGACTTGGCCCCAAGACTCTGAGAAACTCCCCATCCCTACCCTCAGCCCCACCCTGGTAGCCCCTGGCAGGAAGGGGAGGGGTAGACCCAGCTCTCAGATCATCTTGGTCCCCAGGGCCGCGGGACCAAGCACTATGGCTTGATTGTGGTGGGCCACTCGCTGGGCGCAGGCACCGCTGCCATCCTCTCCTTCCTCCTGCGCCCCCAATACCCGACCCTCAAGTGCTTTGCCTACTCACCACCAGGCGGCCTGCTGAGGTGAGTGGTTGGCTGAGTCAGGGTGGCCTGGAGTGGAGGAGAGTGGGGCAGGATTAGGGGCTTAGGGGAGACCAGGCCTTGAATGGGGTGGGACTGGGATCAGTTTATTTGGGGGATTAAGTCTGAGCCAGGATATGCGCTAGGGGGTGCTGTGGAAACAGACACAGTCAGGGAAACAGGCCATGTGAACCATGACCAGGCAGAGACCAAGCAAGCTGGGTATGGGGAGGGGACACAGAGGCCCATCGGAAGTGCCCCCAGGACTGGCCATTTGGGTGGTGGCTGCAAGGACTGTGCCCCAAAGCCATCAATGTCAGCACTGCTCTCAGCAAGTAACACAAACCCCAGAAACAAAATCTTGAAAGTGGAGCCTGAGAGCAAGGGTCCAGTAGGGAAGGGCCTTGTTCCGTGGCACACAGCCAACCCGGATTCCATCCCTGTATCCCACAGAGTCCCCTGAACCTCGCTAGGAGTGATCCCAGAGTACAGAGCTGGGAGAAAGCCCAGAGCACCACTAGGCATGGCCTCAAAACTAATAATGACAATAACAATAACAATAATAATAATAATAAAGTGAAATTAGAAAGCAAGAGCATGGAGCTGGAGTCATAGCACAGCGGTAGGCCATTTGCCTTGCATGTTGCCGACCCAGAATAGACCTGGGCTCGATCCCCAGCATCCAATATGGTCCCCCCAAGACTGCCAGGAGCGATTTTTGAGCACAGAGCCAGGAATAACCCCTGAGCGTTGCTGGATGTGACCCAAAAACAAAGCAAAAAACAAAAAAAGAGCAAGAGAAGTGATGATACAGTCGACCTGGGTTCAATCCAAGTATTCCATATGGTCCCCTGAGCACCGCCAGGAGTGATTCTTGAGTTCAGAGCACCTCAAGGTGTGACCCAAAAATGGAAGAAGGAAGGAAGGAAGGAAGGAAGGAAGGAAGGAAGGAAGGAAGGAAGGAAGGAAGGAAGGAAGGAAGGAAGGAAGAAGGGAGGGAGGGAGGGAGGGAGGGAGGGAGGAGGAAGGAAGGAGGAAGGAAGGAGGAAGGAAGGAAGGAAGGAAGGAAGGAAGGAAGGAAGGAAGGAAGGAAGGAAGGAAGAAAGGAAGGAAGGAAGAGACCAGCATGAACCCCACAGACCTTCCTTACTGGCAGGAGATGGGGGGGCCAGCAGCAGGTGACCCCTCCCCCTCCCTGATCACCCACTTCCCTTGCAGTGAGGACGCCATGGAGTACTCCAAGGAATTTGTGACAGCTGTGGTGCTGGGAAAGGACCTGGTCCCCAGGTGAGTTGTTCCTCCACCTCGGGGTCGGGATGCCCTCCCATCCCCAGGGCCCCCCAGCACCTCTGTCCCTCCCAGAGTCCCCTCCTTGTCCTCTGGCACCCATTAGGCTCCCCTGCCCACCCAGACTCTTCCCTCCTGGCTGCCCCCCCACCCCTTGGACCAAGCTGACCCCTGCTCGCTGCTCCCCAGGATCGGCCTCTCGCAGCTGGAAGGCTTCCGAAGGCAGTTGCTGGACGTCCTGCAGCGAAGCACCAAGCCCAAGGTGAGTATGTGTTGAAACTGAGGCACCCCAGAAGGCAGGGGGCTTGCTCTGCTCACACAGGAAAGCACAACTGAGGGTGCCCAGATAGATGCCCAAAGGCAGGAAGAGGACCCCAAAAGAACAAGGCTTTGGGACTTCAGGCCTGTGACAGGAAGAAATCAGGAAGGACCTGGCACCTCTCCAGGCGGCTGGGACCTGTTTCCACTGCCATCACCACTGCCAGGGGAGGGGCCCAGGAAGTCACTGGGACCTTTTCCAGATTGTGGGTGCTGGGGGGCCGTGGGCGTGGGGTCAGAGGAGCCCAGACACCGCCATCAGAGCCTCAGCAAAGGATCCATCTCATTGCTATCTGTGCCTTGTGCCAGGTGGCAAGACAGTTGGGCAGGTGAATTGAGGGGGCTGAGTCAGCTCGAGGAGTCCTTTCTGGGAGGCTAAATTGCTCCTGCCACTCCCATCTCCTGCATCAATCAGCCTTACCTACCCACAGGACCCAGAAAATCAGTCCCACCCTGTGTACCTCTCAGCCCCACCCCTACACAAGTAAGCCCCATCCTGTGCCCATCAACCCCACATAGCCCTGCCCATGTCCATCAATTCCCAAGCTCTGCCCTGCTCCTATTGGCTCTGCCCCCATCATCTTTGCTCCTGTGCCTGTCAGACACACACACACACACACACACACACACACACACACACACACACACACACATCAACCTTGCTGCAGGCTCCTTTCTTGATACAGACTCCATTATCAGCCCCTCCCCTATGCTGTCAGCCCCACCCCCAGCATGTCCCCTTGTCCCCCTGCCCCTGCTGAGCTCAATGCCCTTCTCCTCCCCACACCCCACACAAGTGGCGGATCATCGTGGGGGCCACCAAGTGCATCCCCAAGTCAGAGCTGCCCGAGGAAGTGGAAGTGACTGCCCTGGCCAGCACCCGGCTCTGGACCCACCCCAGCGACCTGACCATCGCCCTGTCGGCCAGCACCCCGCTCTACCCCCCGGGGCGCATCATCCATGTGGTCCACAACCACCCGGCAGAGCAGTGCTGGTAGGTGGCGCTGGGACAGGGTCCCCCACAGAGGAAATGCCTCCCCTCACTGCCTGGTACCCCAGAACAGCTCTTCCCACTGTGAGGTCCTGCCTGGCCCCTGACCTACCCAGTCACCTCCAGTCACAACACAGGAATTACTTGAGGGGGTGTCGTGGGTTTCTAGAAGCTGGCTTAGTGATGTGAGGCTGCGGTGCCCCCCACTGGGACTGAGGTGACCCCAACATCTCAACATCTCTGCCCCCCCCACCCCCCGTGAGAAGGGCCTGGTGTCAGCTCAAGTGCATAGAGCAGGGCCAGAGTGATAGCACAGCGATAGGGCATTTGCCTTTCACGTGACCAACCCAGGATGGACCCTGGTTTGATTCCCGGCATCCCATATGGTCCCCCAAGCCTGCCAGGAGTGATTTCTGAGTGCAGAGCCAGGAGTAATCCCTGAGTGCCGCAGATTCCCCAGGCTTGGGGATGGGGGCGAGTCCAGGGCTAGGACTGGGCCCTGCCCAATCCTCCTGCTGACCCCCTCCACTCAGCTGCTGTGAGCAGGAGGAACCCACTTACTTTGCCATCTGGGGCGACAACAAGGCCTTCAACGAGGTGGTCATCTCGCCAGCCATGCTGCACGAGCATTTGCCCTACGTGGTCATGGAGGGGCTCAACAAGGTGAGGGGACCCCCCTTTTTCTGAGATTGGAAGTGTGTGGACCCAAGGCCCCCTACGGGCACCACTGAGATCAGGGCCTCCAGTCCAGGCTCTGTCCCTATCCCTGTCCTGTCCCCACAGGGACTGTGGGGGGAGCCGTCACCCTGCCTGGAGATGCTAACTAGGCTGTGGGCATGGGGGATGTGGGGGGAGCCCCCCCACATGGCCACCCCCCTTTGCCCACCTCCAGCTTGTTCTCCCTGCCACCCACAGGTGCTGGAGAACTACAACAAGGGCAAGACGGCCCTGCTGTCCGCCGCCAAGGTCATGGTGAGCCCCACCGAGGTGGACCTCACCCCCCAGCTCATCTTCCAGCAGCAGCCGCTGCCCACGGGGCCGCCACTGCCCACCGGCCTGGCCCTCGAGCTGCCCACCCCAGACCACCGAAACAGTGTCAGGTGAGGCCCCCCCACCACTTCGCCAGCTGTGCTGGCATCTGCTCCGCGCATGCGTGCCCGCTGGCTGTCCCAGGTGCTGCTCGCAGCTCTGTGCACATGCAGGGATGCAAGGTCAGAGCAGCTACGCAAAGGATCATTCAATCACTCACACACACACACACACACACACACACACACACACACACACACACACACACACTGACATACTCAGCCTCATAGATTGCAGCCTTCAGCACGCTCAGGCTCGCATAGTGCGGCATGCGTAGCACATGCGATCACAGGCATAACCAACACAGGTATGAACATGCAAAGCACATTTGATTCGATCATGCATAGACATTGAGCACATGTTTTTGTTGTTGTTTTGTTTTTGGGGGGCCACATCCGGTGACGCTCAGGAGTTACTCCTTGGCTATATGCTCAGAAATGGCTCCTGGCTTGGGAGACCCTATGGCACGCCCCAGGGAATCGAACTGCGGTCTGTCTTGTGTCAGCCATGTGTAAGGCAAATGCCCTACCGCTGCGCTATTGCGCTGGCCCCAGACACTGAGCACATGCATAGCACACAGAGAGACACACATGGCCACGCCTATGACCAGTCACGGGTATTGCATCGCATGAATAGTCTTCACACACAAGACTCGTGTTTCAAGGACACAGCAAGGCCAGAGGCACAGCCACAACCCAAGGGCGCGCTTTGGGGCTGGGGGCAGCAGCGGTGCAAACTCAGGACCCCACATTCTGCCTGCTGCTCCCAGGCCTGGTTTGTGATACCTCATAGCAATGCTACACACAAAACACACCTACTTCGGGCCCGGAGAGATAGCACAGCGGCGTTTGCCTTGCAAGCAGCCGATCCAGGACCAAAGGTGGTTGGTTCGAATCCCGGTGTCCCATATGGTCCCCCGTGCCTGCCAGGAGCTATTTCTGAGCAGACAGCCAGGAGTAACCCCTGAGCACCGCTGGGTGTGACCCAAAAACCAAAAAAAAAAAAAAAAAAACACACCTACTTCTGAAACAGTCGGGTGTGAGGGATGTGCTGGACGCTTCAGTGTTCACTGCCCCGACTTCCCCGGACCCTTCGCGCCCACACACTGAGCCTGACTCATAGCTGTGGCCTGGAAGCTTCGAGAACACCAGTGACTGCTTCCAGCTGCGTGGAGGGACACCAGGACCGCTCTGCCAACTTTCTGCACTTCCCCGCATGGCCACATGGGGGAGCCCTGCCCAGTGCCTGCCACACACCCCCGGCTAGTCTCCTAAGCCCGGCAGACTGCAGCAAGGGGCACCTAAGCACGGGAGAGTGGGTGAGGTGGGAGGAACCAGAGTGAAGAAGGAAATGAAGGGACGGACCCCAGAAAAGGCAGTCTTCGGTGGGTGGTGTTCTTGAGCCTTGCCCACCAGGGCCCCTGGTGCAGTGCCAGACCCCCGTAGCATTGTTGCAGCCTCAATTCTCCAGTGGCTGTCAGATGCCTTTGGGCCCCCAGCCCTGGCTCAGTCAGACAGTGACCCTTGAGTTATGTTGTTTTTGTTAAACATCTTGAAAAAAAGAAAAACTGGCCAGAGAGATAGTACAGAGGTTAAGGCGCTTGCTTTGCAGGAAGGCAGGAAGGAAGGAAAGAAGGAAGGAAGGAAGGAAGGAAGGAAGGAAGGAAGGAAGGAAGGAAGGAAGGAAGGAAGGAAGGAAGGAAGGAAGGAAGGAAGGAAGGAAGGAAGGAAGGAAGGAAGGAAGGAAGGAAGGAAGGAAAGGTTTGTGGTCAGAGCAATAGTGTAGCAGGTAGGGATTTTGTCTTGCATGTGATTGATGGGGGTGTGAGGTTCAATTCCTGGCACCCATGTGGTCCCCTGAGCACTGAGCCAGGAGTAAGCCTGAGCACCGCCAGGTGTGGCCCCAAAAGGAAGGAAGATAGATAGGAAGGAGAATTGGATTTAGGTTTGGACCAGAGAGCTAGTTCAAGGTATAAAGCTGATAAGGATTCAAAACCAACAACCCCCTGTGGTCCCCAAAGCTTGAACAAAGTGACCCCTTGAGCACAGCCAAATGTGGCCCCAGAACCAAAAGACCAAAGAGCGAGAAGCAGAGACAACAAGGGTTTCTTTCCCCACCTCTGCCATTCAAGCTAAACTGACTCTCCCTCCTCCTTCCCCCCAAGTTCCCTCCATCCCTCACCCCGGGGGTCTTTCTCTCTGCCCCTCCTGAGTCTCACCCCCCTGCCCCACCCTCTGCAGGACCAAGTGCCAGTCTGAGATGAGCCTGGAGGCCTTCTCGGAGGGGCAGTTGCTGACCCCGGCGGCGGCGGTGACAGCCGCAGCGGCCACCGCCTCCCAGGACCCGGTGGAGCTCCTGCTGCTGTCCACGCAGGAGCGGCTGACGGCTGAGCTGCAGTCCCGGCGCGCGCCGCTGGCCACCATGGAGAGCTTGTCAGACACCGAGTCCCTCTACAGCTTTGACTCCCGCCGCTCCTCTGGCTTCCGCAGCGTGCGGGGCTCCCCCAGCCTGCATGCCGTGCTGGAACGTGAGGAAGGACCCCTCTTCTACATCGACCCCGCTATTCCGGAGGAGAACCCCTCACTGAGCTCCCGTACCGAGCTACTGGCCGCTGACAGCCTGTCCAAGCACTCACAGGACACGCAGCCCCTGGAGGCCACCCCGGGCAGCAGAGGGTCGGGCACCCCAGAGAGGCCACCCAGCATCGCCACCATTGCCACCGCCGGTCCCCCAGAAGTTGAGGAGGCCGCAGAGGAAGAGGGTGGCAGCGGCGGGGTGGCTCCTCGTGGGGACTTGGCCATGCACAACGGGCGTTTGGGGGACTCCCCCAGTCCGCAGGTGCTGGAGTTTGCTGAGTTCATTGACAGCCTCTTCAATTTGGACAGCAAGAGCGGCTCGTTCCAGGACCTCTACTGCATGGTGGTGCCCGAAAGCCCCACTAGCGACTATGCCGAGGGCCCTAAGTCCCCCAGCCAGCAGGAGATCCTGCTGCGGGCCCAGTTCGAGCCCAACCTGGTGCCCAAGCCCCCCCGGCTCTTTGCCGGCTCCACCGATCCCTCTTCTGGCATCTCGCTGTCCCCGTCGTTCCCGCTCAGCTCCTCTGGGGAGCTCACGGACCTCACACCCACCGGCCTCAGCAGCCAGGAGTGCCTGGCGGTGGACAAGATCCGGACCTCGACCCCTGCGGGCCACGGGACCAGCCCAGTAAAGCAGGACGACCTGGCCATCTCGGCCCGCTAGCATCGGTCAGCCGATGGCCCGGAGGTCTGAGACTGTCCCACCCACATTCCCACCCCACCCCAGTTCTCACTTACCCCAGGGCCAAACCCTCCCCGCCAAAGCTGGCCAGGCCTGGGGCACTGCTGCTGAGCTGGGGGTCCCCCTTGCTACCTCAGCTTAGGACCCTCAGAGTCTAGGAGCTAGGATGGGGCAACCCCCCCTCAGGAAAGGGAGGGATGGATGGGGGATATGAGCAGGGAGGGAGGGGCCTGGGGTCCAACAGTAGGGACCCCTGAGCCCTAGGTTTCCCCTCCTCTTCAAGGTCTCCTGACTGCTCTCCCCCTACAGTGCTCATCACTGCCTGGAAGGAGGGAGATTGGCCTCTGTGGAACCCACCTGTGGCTCCGTTTCTGTCCTGGTTACCCCAGAAGGGGTGCCTTCGGGCAGCGCCCTGGTGTGACCCTCCCAAAAAAAGCACCCCTTTTTCCCCCTTCCTCGCAGTGCTGCGGATGTTTACAGAAGCTGTGGGCTGGCCCCTCGGAACACGCCCGATACAGCCCCTCTTGGCAGTCCCCAAGCCTTCCCCTCATGCCCATTTGGGCTCTGGGCTCTGTGCTCCCCAGGGCCTGCCCTGCCTCCCTCATCACTTCCTGCTGGTCTTTCCACAACACCCCCAAAAATGCCCCCCTCAGAGCTGTTCCTTGGGGTGACCTCCCCAAGGCCGCACCACCAGGGCCTGAGAGGCAGGAGAGCCTACCAGTTCTCCTTTCCCCAAGGACCCCAACCCCCCATATTCACAGGCCCAGTGCGGGGATGTAAAGCCAGAATAATCCACCCACCCACACACACACACACACACCCTCTACTGCCCTGTCATGCATGGATCAGCCGGACTGTCCCCCAGCCCTACCTAGAGAGGGGCTCTCAGGCCTTTGCCATTCGCCCAGGGTCCCCACTTAAGGGCTCCCTTCCCTCCACAGGTGGAAGGCGGTGGGGGTGTATGCACGTGTGCCCACTGCCAGCCTCCTCCAGACAACAGCGTGTGTGTGTGTGTGTGTGTGTGTGTGTGTGTGTGTGTGTGTGTGTGAGGGGGTCCAGGCAGGGGCTGGGTTTTGGGGGGTGCTGTCCACTCCTGCTGTTCTAATGGGCTGATGCCTTTGTCCCCTCGAGGCCTTCCCCCATCCCCACCTCTTGCCTACGTCAACTCCATGAGCCCCTGACCAAGGACTCACCCCTTCTCACTGCCCTATAACCCCCAACTACCCGGACAGAGGGGGACAGAGAGCAGGGAGCTGGGTCTCTAACTCTCCCACCCCACTGTTGAGAACCTGCCCCCCACCCTCACTAAAGCATGAGCCCCATCTTCCCACCTCTCACACCCCTGTTTTGGCAGCACAGAAAGCAAAAGCAAGGGGCCGGAGCAGTGGTGCAAGTGGTCAGGCGTCTGCCTTGTGCGTGCCGGCCTAGGACAGACGACGTTTCGATCCCCCAGCGTCCCATATGGTCCCCCAAGCCAGGAGCGATTTCTGAGCGGAAGTAATCCCTGAGTGTCACCAGGTGTGGCCCCAAAAACAAAACAAAAAAGCAAAAGCAAATCAGTGACTCCTAGAATTAAAAAAAAAAAAAAAAAAAGGAAATAGAGACCAACCACGAATTAGAACAAAATCCAAACTGATACCTGGCACTCAGCAGTAGCTGGGTACAGGGCTCAGCTTTCCGGGGTGGGCCCTGGAACCTCACCTTTGGGGTTCAGTCCATCAGGGATAGCTCCCCTCCCCAAGGATGGACCCCACTGCCTGTTTCACCCCCTCCCACACTCATTTGGGGGATTTGAGCGCCCCCATGCCATCCCCGGCCTGCAGCACAAGCCCTTCCTTCCTCAACTGTGCACTGGCCTGTCCCTGCCCCCCCCTCCAGGTCCCTGGCTGATCCCCACATGCACCTGGGTAGCACATAGCCGGGGACCCCCGACCCCCAACACACTACGTGCTGGACCCTCAGCCTTTTTGTACTTATTGTATGAAAGATCTCGACTAATACTGCTGTACAAAGGAGAATGAACATAGCCGCCTGTATAGACTGTATATAAGGTTTCTGTATATTGTACAGAGCTATGTATAAACTGGATGTAGAAGCTGCGAGTCTCTGCTGCCCTGGAGGATGGGGAGGGAACCCCTGGGTCTGGGTCCATACTTGGGAGTCCATGATGGTCCTGACTGTCCAAACACAGAGTGGACATGGGGTTACCAGGTTAGGGTGATGGCGCTAACCCCATTTATCTTTCTGGGGCTAAGAGCTAGATTTCACTTAAACCTTTCCCCCCTATTTCACCACCGTGTCCTGGCCCTGAAAGCCTTCACCCCCCAGTTCTGGCTCCTTGGGAAAGAGGCCTCCTGCCAGGCCCTGCCTTGCCTTCTTTACACAGAAGATGGCGCCGTTTCTCCAGCCCGACCCAATGAACTGCAGGGTTGGCCCGACCTAGCTTGACCCTGGCCTTGACCTGCCCATGGAGAAACCCCCTGACCATATCAAGTCCAGAAACAATCTGAGTGGCTAAGCGTTTGCATGGTGGGACATGGTTCAGGGTTTGACATGGGGAGGAGGAGAAGTGGGCCTCCTGACCTCTGCACCAAAGAGGAAACTAAGGTTAAAAGAACAGAAATGGGGGCCGGAACGATAGCACAGTGGGTGAGATGTTTGTCTTGCAAGCAGCCAACCTGGGTTTGATTCCTGGCATCCCAAATGGTCCCCTGAGACCACCAGGGAGAACGACTGAATGCAGAGCCAGGAGTAAGCCCTGAGCACCAATGGATGTGGCCCTAAACCAAAAAATTGAAAAAAGAATGATGAAAAAAAAAAAAAAGAAAAAGAATGAAGGGGCCAGAGGAATAACAATGGTAGGGCGTTTGCCTTTCATGCAGCTGACCCAGGACGAATGGTGGTTTAAATCCCAGGATCCCATATGGTCCCCCGAGCCTGTCAGGAGCCATTTCTGAGCATAGAGCCAGGAGTAACTCCTGAGCACCACTGGGTGTGACCAAAAAAGAATGGAAGGGAATAACAATAATAAGGCACAAGGGGTTAGACATGCCACAGCTAGGGAAGGCTTTCATGTGCCCAACTCCAGTTCTATCCCTCACACTATATATGGAAACTCATAAGAGAAATAAAATAAAGATAATCAGGAGCAAACACCAGCTGCTGCTCTCCCACCTTGTAGACAAGAGGCGGGGCAGGGCCGCTCATGGCATCCAGGACAGCTGCGATGTACTTTTTGAGGCCCTGGGTCGGCAGCTGCCTCTGGGCTGTTCTCTCTGGGAGGGAAACTTGAAGTGCTTCCTGCATGGGAAACATGGAACTCAATATGCCATCCCCTGACCCCCTAGTTTTTGTGCCCCCTCTCCAGGGCTACCTTCTGACTGGGCTCCTTCGACATCTTTAAATCCTAATTATGTAGGATTTAGGCCCCAACTTCAGTATGAATCAGTCTCAATACTTCACTCAGACCCAGAAACCAGGGTGCCCCTCTTTCTCGGAGCCTAGAGATGAAAGGTCACCAGGACAGTTCCTCAGAAACCCAGAAGGAGATGGATGTGAATGGACCCTTGAGTCCTGGAGAGTCTTTCAGCTTCCTGTCCAGTGTGACTCTCAGCTTCACCCACTTCCAGGTTCCCCAGCCTCTGGTGCCCAGAACAAAATACGCATTCTCCATCTATATACCTGGCCGTGGAAGGCTCTAGAATGGTGGCTTCTGGGACAATGAGTGGGCAGGGGCTAAAGACAAAGCTGCGTTTGCACCCAGTCCTGGGCATTAGTCACCGAGAAATTCATAAGGAAGGAGCTAGAGTGATAACACAGCAGGTAGGGTGTTTGCCTTGCATGCAGCCAACCAGTGTTTGATCCCCAGCAATTTATATGGTCCCCCGAACCCACCAGGAGTGATTTCTGAGCGAAGGGAGGGTGGGAGGAGGGAAGGAAGGAAGGAAGGGAGGAAGGGAGGGAGGGAGGGAGGGAGGGAGGGAGGGAGGGAGGATGGAAGGAAGGGAGGGAGGATGGAAGGAAGGAAGGAAGGGAGGGAGGGAGGGAGGGAGGGAGGATGGAAGGAAGGAAGGGAGAAAGGGAGGGAGGGTGGAAGGAAGGGAAGGAGGGAGGAAGGAAGGAAGGGAGGGAGGAAGGGAGGGAGGGAGGATGGAAGGAAGGGAAGGAGGGAGGAAGGAAGGAAGGGAGAAAGGGAGGGAGGATGGAAGGAAGGAAGGGAGAAAGGGAGGGAGGATGGAAGGAAGGGAGGGAGGGAGGAAGGAAGGGAGGGAGGGAGGGAGGGAGGATGGAAGAAAGGAAGGGAGGGAGGATGGAAGGAAGGAAGGAAGGAAGGAAGGAAGGAAGGAAGGAAGGAAGGAAGGAAGAAGGAAGGAAGGGAGGGAGGGAGGGAGGGAGGGGAGGGAGGGAGGGAGGGAGGGAGTATGGAAGAAAGGAAGGGAGGGAGGGAGGATGGAAGGAAGGAAGGAAGGAAGGAAAGAAAGAAGGAAGGAAGGAAGGAAGGAAGGAAGGAAGGAAGGAAGGAAGGAAGGAAGGAAGGAAGGAAGGAAGGAAGGAAGGAAGGAAGGAAGGAAGGAAGGAAGGAAGGAAGGAAGGAAGGAAGGAAGGAGAAAAAGGAAAGAAATTCATGTGGAAGAACCACAGGCCAAGGCCAGGGCAATAGCACAGCAACAGGGAGGGTGCTTGCCTTGCACTCGGCTGATCCCTGATTGATTGGGTCCCTGCATTGGGTCCCCCTGAGTCCTGTCAGGATTGATCCATGAGCACAGAGTCAGGAGTAGACCTGAGCACTGCCAGGTATGTCTCTAAATCCAATTTAAGAAAGAAAAATGGGGCCAGAGCGATGGCGTAGCAGTAGTGCATTTGCCTTGAACATGACTGACCTAGGATGGACCTGGGTTCAATCCCTGGCATCCCATATGGTCCCCTAAACCACGAGTGATTTCTGAGTGCAGAGCCAAGAGTAACCCCTGAGCATCACCGGGTGTGCCCCCTCCCCCCAAAAAAAGTGATGATAGAACCAGAGTAGGGAAAGCATTTGACTTGCACAGAGTCAACTGGATTTAATCCTCAGCATTCCATATGGTCCCCCAAGCACCGCCAGGAGTGATTTCTTTCCCTTTTTTTGGGGGGGGGGGCGGTGCACACCTGGCAGTGCTCAGGGTTTACTCCTGGCTCTGTGCTTAGAAAATGCTCCTGGCAGGCTTGGGGAGCCATATGGGATGCTGAGAATTGAACCTGGGCCCATCCCAGGTCAGCAGCCTGCAAGGCAAACGGCCCTACCGCTGGCTATAACTCCGGCCCCCAGGACTGGTTTCAGATTGCAGAGCCAGAAGTAATCCCTGAGTGTCGCTGGGTGTGGCCCCCAAACAAACAAACAAACAAATAAAAGTGATGGGGAGGTGGAACTGGCCATAGACGTAGGCGTAGGCAGCCAAGCCTGGGGTGGGGAGGGGCAGGACAGAGAATAACAATTGTCTTAAGGGAGGCAGCAGAGGGGGAGTAACTTTGGGGTGCAAGGACTGGGAAAGAATAGGCGTCTCAGTGTGCTCCCCACTCTGGCCAGGCCCACACAGCTGGGCCGGCCAGCAAGATCCATCTATACAGCTAAGCAGCAACTCCAAGAGCGGCCCCTGCAGACAAAACCTCATTGTCAGTTGCCCGCCGCCCCGGCGCCCCTTCCCCCAGCCCCAGAACTGTTGTGCCATTGACCCTCCCGGTTGGCCATGGCGGGCGGCTGACTGGGCCACATCTGGGTCCAGTGCACGCCCCCCCCATATACACTGGACAGGGATGGGCAGTCTTACAGGCTCAGACCCCCAAACCCAGAGCTGGGCTGTGTAGTTCAGTCCCCCTTCTCTCTCCTGGGTGGGACATAGCCAAAAAGGGTTGAGTTAGGGGGTCTTGTTTTTTTGTTTTTATTTATTTTTGGGAGAGGTTTGGGCCATACCCAGTGGCACTCAGGGGTTACTCCTGGCTCTGCACTTAGAAACCCCTCCTGGCAGGCTCCCGGGACCATATGGGATGCCCTAATTTGAACCACTGTCCTTCCTGAGTTGGCTACGTGCAAGACAAAAAGGCCCTACCGCTATGCTATGGTTCCAGCCCCCGAATTTTGTTTTTAGTTTTTGCTTTTTGTGCCACACCCATCAGCCCTCTGAGGTTATTCTTGGTTCTGCATTCAGGAATTACACCTGGCAGGCTCCTGGGAACCTATGGGATGCCAGGAATCGAACCCAGGTTAGCTGTATGCAAGGCAAACACCCCACTGTATTATCGCTCTGGCCCCTGAATTAGGGGTCTTGGATTCGACAGCAAGTCTTGTAACCTCTGAAACCCTGTGGTCACCTGTCCACCAAGCTGGCTGTGGAGTCGGGGTGGCTTCTAGTTGGCTTCTTCTTCTTTTTTTTTTTTTTTTCCAGTTTTTGGGCCACACCCGGCATTGCTCAGGGGTCACTCCTGGCTGTCTGCTAAGAAATAGCTCCTGGCAGGCACGGGGAACCATGTGGGACACCGGGATTCGAACCAACCACCTTTGGTCCTGGATCGGCTGCTTGCAAGGCAAACGCCGCTGTGCTATCTCTCTGGGCCCTCTACTTGGCTTCTGTATCTGAGCATCCTGATGAGCTGTAGGTTAAGCCCCTTTGTTTGTTTTTTGTTTGGGGACACACTCAGGGGTACTAAGGGATTACTCCTGGCTATGGGGTGTCTAGGATCAAACTTGAGCTGGGTGTGTGGACAGAAAACCCTTTATCGGTTATTCTATCTCTCTGACTCTGGGTTGAACACTTCTGTAATGAGACTATTTGCTAAATCATTCAGAGTTGGATCCTTGGCATCCCATATGGTTCCCCCTAGCAATGCCAGGAGTAATTCCTGATTATAGAGCCAGAGTCACTCCTGGACACCACCAGATATGGCCCTAAACCAAAAACAAAAGAAAAAAAAGTATTTAGGGACTAGAAACAGCTCAATGGCTGAGCACATGCTTTGTAAGTGTTCCTTAAGCACTTACTGAACCAGGAGTAGCCCCTGAACATCGCTGGGTGTAACCCCAAAACAATACACAGCGGGGCCCAAGAGATAGCATGGAGGTAGGGCATTTGCCTTGCATGTAGAAGGACAGTGGTTCAAATCCTGGCATTCCATATGGTCCCCTGGGCCTGCCAGGAGCGATTTCTGAGCATGGAGTCTGGAGAAACTCCTGAGTGCTGCCAGGTGTGACCCAAAAACAAAAACAAAAAATAATAAAATAAAAATACACAGCATCAATACTTCTTGCCCAGTTTCCAAGACCTTGAATGGTCTGACCTCCATTCTCCGTATACCACTGAGCACAGTTTCTTTCTTTTTTTTTTTTTTTTGATTTTGGGCCACACTTGGTGACACTCAGGGGCTACTCCTGGCTATGAGCTCAGAAATCGCTCCTGGCTTGGAGGCAATATGGGACACCGGGTATCGAACCACTGTCCATCCTGGGTCAGCAGCTTGCAAGGCAAACACCCTACCGCTGCGCCATCACTTCGGCCCCTGACCCCAGCTTCTACCTTCATCTCTGTTGCTCACTGATCACAGCCACCAACCCTGCTTTGTCTCACTTCACCATGCTGGATGCACATGGCTCTCCCGCCTGCCTGTAACACCTCACTTGGCCCCACACAACCTGCTCCTCTTCAGCACTCTCAGCACCTCTTAACTCCCCAGGCCAGGCCCTTTTTCCTTGCCAGGTCACAGATTTCTTACCTTACCTGTGAGTCACAAATTTTTATTTCCTGATGTGGACAGGAAATAGACCCACTGAGGTCAAGAGGTTTTTCTCAGCTCAATAACTGGCCTAGCTTCAGCAGCCAGCACACAGTAGAGACTCAACAATACTTTGGCATGAGGTGACAATGAGTCTTGCAATTACTGAATTCCAGTCGTTGGTTATTTTATTTTGTTTTATTTTATTTGGGCCCCACCTGGCTTTGCTCAGGGGTTACTCCTGGCTCTGCATTCAAAAATTGTTCCTGGCAGGCTCGTGTGTGTGTGTGTGTGTGTGTGTGTGTGTGTGTGTGTGTGTGTGTGTGTATGTGTGTGCGCGCGCCGGCGTCAAATTTGGGTCTGTCCCTGGCCAGTTGCATGCAAGTCAATCACTCTACCACTGTGCTATCACTCTGACCCTGGTTTTGACTTTATAAATCACATCCAGCGGAGCTGAGAGCTTACTCCTGGCTCTGCACTTAGGAATCCCTACTAGCAGTGCTCAAGGGACCACATGGGACGTCAGCAATTGAACCTGGGTGATCAGCCATGTGCAAGGCAAATGCCCTAACCTCAGCACTATCACTCTGACCCCCACTGTTTTAATTGTATTCATTTTGGGGGGGGGTGGAGCTACACTCAAGTGCCCAGGTATACTTGTGACTTTATGCTTAGCTAAGCATCACTCCTGGCAGGTCCTGGAGGACCCTTTGCTATGCCAAAGATCGAAGCTGTGGGTTGGGTTGGCGAATGTGCAAGGCCAGTGCTTGACTTGTGGGTCTTTAATATTTGAAGTAATTATTAAGATATCAAGTGGGGAAGTCAATCATTCAGACACATAGGGACCTAGAGAATGAGACGAGGAAGCAACATTTTCATCCTCAAAGAAAAGCCATGCAGATGGGGCTGGAGCGGTGGCGCAGCGGTAGGGCATTTGCCTTGCACGCACTAACGTAGGATGGACCGCGGTTCCATCCCCCAGCATCCCGTATGGTCCCGGGACCAAGCCAGGGGCGATTTCTAAGCGCATAGCCAGGAGTAACCCCTGAACGCTACCGGTGTGGCCCAAAAACAAACAAACAAACAAGAAAACAAAACAAAAAAAAAGGACTTCTGGATCCACACACCTCTGCAGGCCATCTGCAAGCAACCTCAGTTTCCCTGTCTGTAAATTGCAACCTTGTAAAAGCTCCTTCCAGGCGGGGAGTAAGGACCTAAGGTCTGAAAATGCTGGGGTGGGGTGGGGCAAATATGGTTTAGGTATAGTTAGTAACGGTTACTAGTACTGATACTTTTAGGAGATGAGACTGTTTCTGAGGTTCTTTTTGTTAAGGGGCCACACCCAGTGACGCTCAGGGGTTTCTCCTGGCTATGCGCTCAGAAACTGCGCCTGGCTTGGGGGGTCCCATGGCACCCCGGGGGTATCGAACCAGGGTCCATCCTGGGTCAGCCACGTGCAAGCCAAACAAACGCCCTACCTCTGCGCCACCGCCCAGGTCCCTATTTCTGAGATTCTAAGACTCATCGTCTCTCTCCAGGCCAGCTAGGCTCTTTTGGGGGACCCCCAATCCTGGCAAGACCTCTCTCTATCCGCATCCCATACAACCCCTGCCCACTCCCGCACCCAGCGCCGCCTGCAGGCCTCACGTGGGTCCTGCCAGCTTTTGGGGGGCCACTGCATGGGTCAGCAGGCAGAGGGCGCCGCGCGCGCGGCGGGCGGGGCGCGGGGGGCGGGCAGGGGCCGGGCCGGGCCGGAGAGGCGCGGGGGGCGAGTGCGGAGCGGACCGGGCGGGACCGCAGCCGGAGCCGAGCGAGCGGGGACTGTGGCTCGGGCCGCGCCGGCGATGCCGCGCCCCCGGGCCGGGCAGTAGCGGGGCCGGGGCGAAGAGCGCGCCGGGCAGGCCGGCCATGGAGGTGGTGGATGAGACCGAGGCGCTGCAGCGCTTCTTCGAAGGTGAGGGACCGCGTGGGGGCCAGGGGAGGGACAAGGGGGTGTCCACCCTCATGCCTTGGGACCACCGCCTCGCCCCGATGTGTCTGGACACCGGGACCCCCTATCTATGAGCTGGAAACCCCGCTCCTGGCTGGTGCGCCCTGCGTGGTGCGCCCTGCTTCGTGCGCTCTGCGCGTTGCGCGCGTCCCGGAACCCGCGGGAGACCCTAAAAGTTCCCAACCTGCTCCCCCCAAGTTGGTCCGAACCCCCTAACACAGCTTCTTTCTTGAAGTTCTGCCCAACCATACTCGATTCCTTCGGTGCCCCCGTAAATTCTCACCCCGTGCAGACTTTTTAAGTGGGACCTTTCCCTGGAAGCCCATTCTGGATTCTCCCCTTTGGAGATGGGGACCCCGCGTGCTTTCATGCTTTTGAGATCCTTCCAGATTCCTCCATCCCCACCCCATCCCTTTGGCCTGTGTATCTAAAGACTGGAAACTCCCACCCCGCCCTTCCTCAGTGTTTTTTCAAGTTGTCACCTCCAGCGGTGACCTGTAAGCACAAGGACCTCACTATGGTCCTTTCTGAGATCAAGTTTCTTAGTGGGCGGTGGGGGGGGGGGCATCCTCAGGACTGTCCCCACTTGCCACTAGGTTTCAGTGGGATTTGGGGGAACAGGACATCCTTCCCTAGTTTTCCTCCTGAGTTAGCCCCTCTTATCCCCCCTCCCCCATCCAGGCCTGGATCCGCCTTCTCTTTTGGAGAAGTCGGGGACCCACACTTGGCTGACTCCCGGGCAGGGGACCCATACGGAGATAACTCCTAGAGGGCTGGGTGGCAGTGCCTTTCCCCCTTGGGGACCCTCCACACGCTCTGAGCTGCCTCCTGCTGCTGGGGACCTCCTCCCTAACAGCTACTCTGGAGCCCTGGCCCTTCAGTCTATATCCCTCACCTTGACCTGCCCTGGCTGGATTTGCTTCTGGAGATGTTGGGGTCTCTCCTGACTGGGTTTAGGGGACCATGCGGTTGTAGGGCTCCAACCTGGGTCTCTTTCCTCATGAGATGTCTGCATTGTCTCTGCCTTGTGCATCATGGAACCCTGAGTGGAGTGTAGCGGGGAGGAAGGCATAGACTGGCTGGTAATTGCCCATGAGCCTCCACACACCTTCTTTGGGGGGCTTCTAGTCCTTTGTGCCTCTTTCTCACCAACTCAGGGAGCCCAGTCTCTCTGCCTTACCATCTCCCCAGTCCACCAGTCTGCCAGCCTCTCCTGCTGCCCAGAACTCAGAGACCAGGAAACTTTTTGTTTTGTTTTGGGGCCACACCCAGCTATGCTCAGGGCTTACTCCTAGCTCTGCATTCTGGAATTACTCCTGGTGGTGCTTGGGGAAACCATATGGAAAGCAGAAAATCAACCCTGGGTCTAGAGAACGCCCTCCCTGCTATATCTCTCCAACCCTAAGACCCAAAAACATTTCCCAGGATTTTTTTTTTTTTTTTGCTTGTGGGCTCCTGCTCAGGGTGGGTGGGGGTTTCCAGAAGACAACCTGGGCTGAGGTGTGGAGCCATGGGGAGTGGAGAAAACCTGGGATCCAAGTCCAAGTCCCTTTGGGGAGTCCCACTGAGGAAGAGGGAAAAAAAACTTCTCTCTGTCCCTGTTTCTCCTTGTTTGTGACTGGCAGACGGGAGTCTTTGTCCACTCGAACCCAGGTGAGGGCTCCCCAAGTCTCATGATGCTGAACACCACAGCAGTCAGTTTTGGGGCAGGTAAAATGGTGGGTTCTAGAGTGGGGAGCCCCTATCCTTTCCAGACACCCTTCAGGGACTCCTAAAGGCATCTGGTAGGGGGTTTGGGGTTGCCCAAGTTTGTGAGGGCCCCCGAACCCTGGTGGCTCCTGGCGTGGGTGGGGGTGGGGCTGACGCCACGGCTCAGCCATGCGAGCTCGCTCCTCCCCGAGATAAGAGGGGCTCAAGAATGTCTGCGGGGAGCCGGCAGGCAGGCGGGTGCGGCCCTGGGAGCAGGCGTTGGGGCCAGGGGCCAGAGCTGAGATGGGAGACTGCAGGATGGCACTGGGGTGGGGTCGGGCCCTGCGGGGTCCAAGGAGGTCTGACTGGGTGCAGGTGGACTGGGAGACTGGAGTGGGCAGTGGGGAGCTTGGGGGTGCACCTGAGTGTGTGCTTTGTGGGGTGATTTTCCTCGCCGGAGGAAGCCGTGGTGTCTTCACCCTGGGACACCCCCGTTGTCATCATCCCAGTTCCCACCTGGCCTCTGGACAGGGGTGGGTGGGCTTTGTGCTGAAGGTGGGGGGTGGGGGCTCTCATCTCACATGAATTCACCCCCCCCACACACCATGGTGGATGTCTGGGAACCCACCCTATGTACGTGGGGGACAGGCCTGGGTTGCTGGACTGGGAAAGAATATGTCTTGGGCCCCTGAGTGGGTGAGATGCTGGTACTGTTGGGGCCCCGTGACTGGTCCCCTAATCCGCTAGCAGGGAGAGGGCTGCTGCCTGGATGGCAGTCACTGGCCTGCCAAGAGGGTACTCCAGCCCCCTATGAGTACCCATTAATGAGGGACAGGAATCTGCTTTTCTTTGGCTAGCTAGAGACAGGAACTGCCAAATTCAGGGGGCCCTCAGAGGTTCAGTGCAGGCTCTACCCCTGGAAGCTGTGTAACCCTATGTGGAATTCTTGCCTTCTCTGGGCTGCAAGAAGGGCTTGAGGAGACATAGTCTGAGAGCTGAGGGTACATCAGTGCACAGAGGTGGGGACAACCGAGCCCTGCGCCAGGAGTCTGTGGAGACAAGCAGCCAGCACCCCAATAAGAAAACTTTAAAGACTGAGGGACTCTAAGCTCGGCCAGGCCCGGCCTGAAGCCTCCTGAGAAGCCCTGAACCTCCCGGTGCTCCCAGACAGATGCTCAGCAGCACCCCAAAAGCAGGGTCAAGGCTTGGAGCCACCGGATCCAGGAAGGGGGAGCTGGACCGCCATTCCAGGGGATCAGGGACCTGAGACAGAGCTTTCTGAGGGCTGTGACTGCCCCCCAATTTCGGTCCATTCCCACCCTGTGCTGTCTCAGCTGCATTCTCCAACCCGGGTCACACTGGACAGTGTACATGGTGGGGAGCGTCTGACTCATCCCCATGTGCCCACACCCAGAAACATAGAGGGGGGGGCTTACAGGAAATGTTCTCAGGGTCAGCAGAGGCAACAACGGGCATGTGAAGTGGGTGAGGGGGGTGTCCCTCTAAACGGGGTTCCAGCATGGACAGGTGGAGAAAAAAAAGGCTGTTTCTAAGCTGTGGCCTCTAAGGCTGCACCCTGTAAGGCAGCCTGGGCAGAGTGAGTTGGCATTTTAGGGGGACAGACAGGCCATGTGGGATAGTGTCTGCATCTCTGGGAGCATGTCTCCCCAGGGATTACCAGACCGGTGTTGGGGCTAGGGGCGGTATTGGCACAAAGGCTGCTGGGAAGAACCCTTTGGGGCTTCTGATTGGCTGCAGCCCTCGGACTTTGCCCTCCTGATAAGGACAGGCAGAAATTATTAACCAAATCATTAATGGGGTGGCCCCACCCCACCCACCCTGCCCTTCCTTACCTTCTTCTTCCTTCTCACCTCTCTGCCTGCCCCAGCCTCAGTTTCCTTCACAGCCCCAGGTGCTAGGGTGGGTGCCGGTATTTCCATTCTATCACAGGATCTCTAGCCTCAGTTGTTGTCCCTAATGGGGCACAGATGGCTCTGGTACGGGGGGGGGGGGGTGTCAGGGTGGGATAAGAAGTTATTCCAAATATGCATGGTGTTGGCTACTCACCCGGCTTTTTGGTTTTGTTTTTGGGCCACACCTGGCGATGCTCAAGGGTTACTCCTGATTCTGAGCTCTGAAATTACTCCTGATGGTGGTTAGGACACCGTATGGGATGCCGGGGATCGAACCCAGGTTGGCTGTGTGCAAGGCAAACATTCATTTCTGGGGCCCGGAGAAATAGCATAGCGGCGTTTGCCTTGCAAGCAGCCGCTCCAGGACCAAAGGTGGTTGGTTCAAATCCCGGTGTCCTATATGGTCCCCCGTGCCTGCCAGGAGCTATTTCTGAGCAGACAGCCAGGAGTAACCCCTGAGCAATGCCGGGTGTGGCCCCAAAACCAAAAACCAAAAAAACAAAAAACAAAAAACATTCATTTCTCTCTGTGCTATCTCTTCGGCTCATCACCAGCTTTCTGGATGTATGGGGGAACGTTTGTGTTCTGCTTTGTGCAATGTGGGTAGAGTGTAGCCCCTTCTCTGGGTTTCTGTGGAGGTGAAGGTGCTGAGGGGATGCCCTGACCCCCAAATGCCAGCCAGGTAGTGGCTATTGGGGTAATTAGACCACAGGGCCTGCCTGGCTCATCTTGGGGGGAGTTCATGTGACCATTTTGTCCCTCAATCAGATCATTTTCTGCCTTTATCCCATCTGTGGGGGCCAGTATTATGTTTCAGGACAAATCCCTCACTCTCTTGGGGTCCCCACACCTCAGGATGGGGCCATAGAGGTGCTGGGGGAAGACAGGGACTGTTCTCAGCCCCTGCCCGCCACCTCAGCTCACGACTGGCATTTGTCATCTCGGGACATCTCAGAGATTCAGGCAGTATTCCCATATTTCCCGAGAGGGGTGCAAGACAGGAGGGGAAGGGGGTCTGGGGATTGCAGTTTTATTTGCTGGATCATCACTGCTGTGCTTACCTGATGGTTAGGGTTAGGGGGTGATAAGGAGACCAGGGCAGTGGGGGGGGGGGCAGGGCAGAGTGCTAGGAGGCAGGAAGTGCCCAGGGCCCTGTCTCCCCACTAGTCCTACTAGCCAGGGAGAAAGACATCCCTCAGTCTTCTTATGTCCATCAAGATCCAAGAACACAACGAAGTCAAGTGTGTCCTGGTGGGGCTTGGGGACCCCTGGGCCTCCCCCATACTTACCTATTCATTTGGGGTCCCTCTGGACCTCCTCCAAACCCCTATTCACCTGAGGACCTCTCTGGGCCACCCCTATGCTTCTCTTCGTCATCTTAGTCCCCCAGTTTCTGTCCTGCACCTGGGGCCTGGGCAGGGAGGTGAACTCTCAGGTCCTGTCAGTTGGAGATGAAGCTGCTTTTGTTTGGGGAGACCCCTAGTCTGACTCTGTGTTTGTTCAGTTGGAACTGGTTCCAGTGATAGCTGGGTATGTGTATGCCTACATTGCCATCAGGGCGTCTCTGTACACCCCACACCTTCAATGTTCCCTCTGGTCCCCCCGATACTCACCTGTTTCCTCCGATGGTCAGAGAGACACCACCCAACACTTGATTGTTGCTTTTGTTTTATTTTGATTTGTTTGTTTGTTTTGGGGCCGCATTCCTCGGATTTATTCCTAGCTCTGCACTCCAGAATCACTCCTGGTGGGTTCAGGGGACCATATAGGGTGCTGGGGGTCAAACTCTGTCCAACTGCTTATAAAGCAAGCATCCTCCCCTCTGTACTATCTCTCTGGGCCCATAAGTTTTACTTTCCTTTGCAACACGCCCACCCAGGTCTTTCGGGGAGGGGGACGGGGTGGGGGGATGGCCCTCAATGAGGGCCTCATTGCCCACCTGCCTTTCTCCAAAACATTTGTCATGGGCCTGGAGAGATAGCACAGCGGTGTTTGCCTTGCAAGCAGCCGATCCAGGACCAAAGGTGGTTGGTTCGAATCCCGGTGTCCCATAGGGTCCCCCGTGCCTGCCAGGAGCTATTTCTGAGCAGACAGCCAGGAGTAACCCCTGAGCACCGCTGGGTGTGGCCCCCCCCCCAAAAACAAAACAAAACAAAAAAAAAGTTTGTCATGTGATCAGGTGTGTGGATTTGACCTGTCAGGCTGCTCCTCTCTAAGCCGCTATGTCCCCTCTCCATTGGGTGGGATATATGACTGTCCCCCCTGTCTGTCGCTGTGTCTGAGCCCAGCACATGTCTCTCATGGAATAGACACTCAGCAAGGGACTGAGGAATGACTGAACCGACAAGGCCGTGTATGCCACGCAGCTTGTGTGTCTGTAGGCAGCTGTTTGCCTGTGCTTCCAGCATCCTGCCATGTCTGTGCCCTTCCATACATGCTAGGGGATCAGCTGCCAGGGTGACTGTATGGGACATGGGCTCCCCAAACCACAGCCTCTCTCTGTCTGCCCTGTTCCCTGGGAGAGAGTTGGGGGTACAGGTGGGTGAAGTGATGGCCAGAGGGATTTCTGGGGGCTGTTGTGGTTGTATTTAAAGCAGTTCATGGGTGCTATTCTCTGCTGGAGAACATGAGTTGGGGAGGGGAATCTCTGGAGCTGTGAGTTCAGCCTGGGGAAGAGCTGGAGGGGGCATGAAGCTCTGGACTTGGGGTGACTGAATGATCCAGGCCAAGACAGGTCTCTGACTGCTCTATTTCTGTAAGAAGCTGTGAGAAAACAAAGACAGGGCAGTTCCTCTGTCAGGGACGGACAGACAAAAGCCTTTGGCGCTGTGTCTGGGTCTCGGTGAGCCCCATACAAAGTGGGGTGTCAACATAGCAAAGCAAAGCAACACACACAGCTTCAGACAGTGAAGGCTGGGCCAGCAGTTTCCCACTCAATCAGAGGTCAAGTTAATCAAGATACAGAGTCCAAATCAAAGGAGGTGAGAGCCTGCATAGCCAACTGGCCCTGGAATGCACTTGTCTGCAGCTGGTCAGTGATCTGGGTCCGTGCTGGGGGTCCCCTGTGGCCCGGCGATTGAGGAAGGATGGCTTTGCTCACTGCAGGGGTCCCTGGAGGAGGATTGGGGCCACTCATAGGCCTGAGAGCATTGGGTCTGTTCTCAGAAAGTGAGGAGCAGGGGCTAGAGAGATAGCATGGAGGCAAGGTGTTTGCCTTGCATACAGAAGGTCGGTGGTTCAAATCCCGGCATCCCATTTGGTCCCCCAAGCCTGCCAGGAGCAATTTCTGAGCATAGAGCCAGGAGTAACCCCTGAGCACTGCTGGGTGTGACCGAAAAACCAAAAAAAGAAAAAAGGAAAAAGAAAGTGGGGAGAAATGAGACTCCCTGGAGAAAGGATCCAGGAATGTGGGAAGCAGGGGAGGGTTCAACCTGGGCCAGGAAGGAATAGAGCTAGCAGCTGCATGGTGAACATGAAGCAAAGTTTTTTTCCAAGTTGGGGCTCCCCGTCGCCTTATACACTTCTGATTCTCCAGAAAAAGGCTCCCAAGTTACAGTTAAACAAACAGGAACTCAGGTGGGCTTGGTTCATTCTGGGGGTGACAGGGATGCTCCTTTATAGCCAGGTCGACCAGCCTAGGAGCCTAGTCACTGCCTGCTGTACTAGGTAGGGTTCCAGTCCTGGAACCTGGAGGGGGGATGCCTATATGGATGCCTGGGGCCAGCATCGCCCCAGATCCCGTCAGCCTCAGGTCTGGCTCGGTGAGGCCTGAGTCCACGACCCTGCCCGGCCCAGCCTGCCCACAGCCACGCGGCCACGGGATTTCCGCCATGTTCGGGGCATGAATTGACAAGTGTCCCATTGACGGGCAGGGGGAGGGCATGGGCAGGGCACAAGCGTCCCACTGTGCCTGGTCCCCACCCTCCCCGTCCTCCTGGACAATGGCTGAGACTCAGCCAGTGGTCACAGCTGGTGGGATGGAAGGGTTTGAGCACGAGGCGGGGGACAGGAGGGGTCCAGGGTGGAGAAGCCACCTGGGCACCCACCTGCCCTCTCCACCTGCACCTGGCTGCCACTCTGGCTCTGGGTCCGCGTGTCCTTTCCTGTCCTGCGGCTGGCTGGCCTTCCAGGGAGGAGCCGCTGGTAGGGACGGGCACCCCGACACAGCCCAGACCCCAGCAGTCAGGAAAAGGTTGCATCTGGCTCCTGTTACTGGCAGCTCGTAAAGGGCCAGATTAATGGGGTGGGGGGACAGATAGGGCGCAGAGCTCATCAGGCCCTGGTACCTGGTGGGACCCTGTCTCGCCTGGGACCCCCACCCCCTTTTCAGCAGGGCCTGGAGGAAATCTCCAGACAAGGCTGGAGCTAGCTCTGTGTCCGCTGACCACTCTGCTCACCAGGTCTGGAGCATTTATGACCTGTCTGCTGTATTGTCCATGCGGGAGCATTTATTACCTCTTTACTTTCCTTCTCACGGGACCAACAGTAGCACCCAGTACCTACACTGTCCGCACAGGCAGAGCTCACTTCCAACCCCCACCCCCAAATCTCAGTTTCCTCCTCTCTCAGAATGAGAGACACCCCCTCCGTGCTCCATAGTGTTGGGGCTCCAGTTAAGCAGGAGCCATGGAACATGTGGCTTGGGACAGAGCACCGAGTGATTCTCAAGGGCTGTGAGCTGTGGTGGGGACCCCCAGGAGAATATGCTGAGCAGGAGGAACCCGACTGAGAGAAGGGAGGGTCAGAGAGAATCTCTAAGGGGAAACTTATTGACTCTAAAACATGCAGAAGGAATGGGTGTTGGCATCTTCCTGCAGAGGGATTAATATTTCCTCTCAGAGGGACCAGTGTCTCCCCTCAGAGAAACCCACATCTTCCCCTTAAAGGGACCAACCATCTCCCTTTAGAGGACCCACCATCTCCCTGCCTCCAGAAGTGAGATGTACCTAGGCTGAATGGAGGCAGATTTTGGACCAGGAGGGAGATTGGGTTGAGGTGGCAGGAGCGAGAAGTCTTGGGGCTCAGCTTACTCTGGTAGTGAATAGGAGCAGATGGATGTAACTGGCACTACCATTTTCAGGTTGGGGAAACGAGGCATCTTAACATCCTGCCTGGCAGGTACCCACGACTCCGTTCTCCACCCTGAGTTGGTCTTCCTGACTGTGTGCCTGAAAGTCTCCAGTTTGGTTCCTGTCTGAGGCCCTGGGCCAATGTGGTGGGAAGATGAGGCAGTCTGGAAAAAGGAGCATTTCTTTTTTTCCTTCCTTCCTTCCTTCCTTCCTTCCTTCCTTCCTTCCTTCCTTCCTTCCTTCCTTCCTTCCTTCCTTCCTTCCTTCCTTCTTTTTTTTTTTGCGGGGGGTGCCACAGCCAGTGGTATCCAGAGTGATTCCTGGCTCTACACTCAATGATCACTCCTGGTGAGCTCAGGGGACTATATGGGATGCTGGGAATCGAACTTGGGCCGGCCGGCCATGTCCAAGGCAAGTGCCCTACCCGCTGTCCTATCTCTCCAGCCCCTGAAGAGGAATTTCTCAGGAGACCCCCCAAACCTCAGCCTGCCCACCCCCCACCCCCACCCCATTCCTGGCCCGGTGACGCCTTCCTCCCTGCGCCAGGCTCCCGTCCACCCCAGCCCCTGGCACGAGCGGCCTCCCCCACCTACCACATCTGGTTCTCGTTAGGGTCTCCCAGGATGCCTCTGCGGAGGTTTCCCGACCCCAGGGGAGGTGGGCAGGATTAGGGGGTGATTAGGAATCCTCGGGGCCAGGACGGGAAGGGGAGGAGGCTGCCTGTTATAAATAGCAATGCTCCGACTCTGCCACCCCATCATTCATTCAGCCCAAGTTCCAAGTTCAGTCTCAAATCCTGCCGCTTCAGCAGTGGGAACTGGGTGGCCCCCATCCCGTGCTTTCTGCTCCCCTCCAGCCAAAACCCCCACAGCCTCCCTGGGAGGGGCCGCCCAGGAAGCTGCAGTTCACACACACATACACACACACACACACACACACACACACACACACACACACACACACACACACACACACACACACACCACTTTCTGGCTCTTCTTCCTGTGCTGCCTGAGACAGGAGATCAGAGACCAGGCCTCGAACCCTGGAGGGACCCTAATAACACCAAGTCTGCAGGAGGGCTGGAAGTTGAACCCCTCACACACACTCCAGAAAGTGTCCTGGTCTCCCTGTCCAATGTGGACAGCAGAGGGCTGGAAGAGGAAGGGGAAGGTTGGGAAGGGGTCCCCCAGATCTTGGGGTGTTCCTGCCCCCTAAGAACTCAATTTAGCACCAGCTAGGCCTAAGGGGGTGTGAGCACCCAGGTCTCTTGGAATGGGCACAGGACTGGGGGAAGTAGTCCGGAACCCCGGCTTGCAGGATGGCTCTGTCCTACTACTCAGTGGGTGCCCAAGTCCCCTGTTGGGTGAGGCGTTGGGGGTTTGGCCTGTCCTGGGTAGCGCGTGACTTTCGGAGAGCTTAGCTGCACATTAATCACTTAAGTGGGCTCAGCATTCCTGAAATGCCAACCAGGGCCGGGTCAGGGGGTTCCTGGGGGACCCCAAGGCTCTGGGGACTGAGAATGACTGCTCCATGAACCGAGCCACCCATTGTCCAGGGCTGGTCATGCCATAGACTCGCTTTATAGATCCTCCAAACCACCCCAAAGCCCTGTGTTTGCTGTTCATGGACCCATTTGTTTTCAGGAGACAGAGGCCCAGAGAGGGTCGGCGAGCAACCCAAAGTCACACAGCCCGGGCTAGGCCCTGGGGGGGTCTATCCAGGGAAAGTCTATGAAGCCCCCAGACTCAGGCCTGCAAGTAGGGGTGCCTCCTGCCTCTGTGGAGCCAAGGAGAGAGTCAGCGTGTGGGTGGGGCCCTCCCCCATTATCGAAGTTGACGAGGCTCCCACGTCAGCCCCTTATCACCCTGCCCTCTGGCTCGATGCCCCCCTCCTGTCACCCCCCCAGCAAGGTGACCCCAAGGGAAAGGCCAGTCCTGCCTCTCCTGGGCCGCCTTTCCAGTCCCTCCCTCTGGCTCTCCTCCCCCGTGGGAGCCCGCTGGAACCCTCCCAACCTTTCCTCCCTGCCTGGCCACTCAGTTTTCTCCTCTGGAAAACTAGGTTAGCACTTGTTCCTGCTATGGGGGTGATGGGTGCCTCCAAGGATGGTGGGCTGCCCTGTCCCTTTTGGCCTCCACCCCCATGTGTCTGCATCTGCTGCTGGGACATGGGATGCTGGAGTCTCCTCCAGTTTTATGAATGGTCCAGGATGTGAGGTCCAGCCAGAACCTAGCTTCCCACCTGCCTCAGCTGGGCCTTTGGGTTCTGCCAGGGTAGGAGGACACTGGACTCACTAGACAGAACAAAGCACCTCTCTGCTCTGGCTAACTGCCACTTAGGGGCCAGAGGGTAGGACAGCAGAATGGGTGTTTGCCTTGCCTGAGGTCAACCAAGTTAGATCCTTGGCATCCCATATGGTCCCCGGAGCACCACCAGGAGTGATTCCTGAGTGCAAAGTCAGAGGTATAACTCCTGAGCATTGCTGGGTGTGGACCCCCGATGACCCCCCCCCCATACACACACACAATTGGGGCTGGAAAAATAGTGCAGTGGTAGGGCATTTGCCTTGCATGTAGCTGACCCAGGACAGATCTGTATTCAATCCCTGGCATTCCATATGGTCCCCCAAATCCAGGAGCAATTTCTGAGCACATAGCCAGGAGTAACCCTGAGCGCCGCCAAAAACAAAACAAAACAAAACAAATCTCCCCAAATTAATATTTAGGCTGGAGCGATAATACAGCAGGGAGGGCACTTGCCTTGCATGCAGGAAACCTGGGTTCCATCCCCGGCATCCCTGAGCACCACCACCAGGGATGATCCCTGAGCACAGAGCCAAGAGGAACCCCTGGTCAATGTTGGGGACTCCAAGAAGCAAAACAAATAAATTGGTGGGGGAAGGCTGGTGCACCTACAGAGTTTGAGGGGGACAGGGAAAGGAAGTGTCGTGCGGGTCCCACCTCTTCTGGGGACTTGGGGGCCTGGTGGGTTGGGGTATGTCTGACTGAGATGCTGTTGGAGGGGGAGTCAAGTGGTCATTGAAGGGATGCACCCAACGGATACCCCTCTGGGAGGGTGGGTTGCAGCCAGTCTCCCTCACTTGTCGCCTCTTCCTGCAGGCCATGACATCAATGGGGCCCTGGAGCCGTCCAACATTGACACGAGCATTCTGGAGGAGTATATCAGCAAAGAGGATGCCTCAGACCTGTGAGTCCCACGATCCTGGGGGGTATGGGCGGGGAACCGGACACCCCTGAAGGCGCCCCCTTCTCCGCAGCTGCTTCCCTGACATCACAGCTCCCACCAGCACGGCCTCCTACCCGCACGGGCAGCCTGCCCTCCCCGGCTCCAGCAGCGTCCACGCGGCCGGACCCTCCCCTGGGCGCCATGGGCCCCTCGCACCCCCCAGCTACGGCGCCCCGCTCAACTGCAATAACAACAACGGCCTGGCCGCACCCAAGCCCTTCCTGGGGGGCTCTGGGCCCCCTATCAAGGCAGAGCCCAAGGCTCCCTACGCCCCAGGGTGAGCAGGGCAGAGGGGGGCCTGTGGTAGGCGGGGAGGCCTGGCAGAAAAAGGGGCTGCCCTGAGTTTTGTGTGTGTGTGTGTGGGGGGGGGTAGTCTAAGAGCCTGGTCCACCTGTAATCACAAGGCACATGGGATCATGCCTGAACATGTATGCAGGTCTTGCCTGCACACTGGCACATTGAGATACATACATGTCCATATATGCACACAGAGACACATAAGTTGCACGTGCAAATACACGCGTGTGCTGGATATGTGAGACATGGGCGTTCATATGCACAGGATCCAAGCTCACATCTATGCGCACACACACACACAAAGGCACACAGACTCACATGTACACACACAAGCATAAGTCCATACATACACACTTGCAGACACCAGCACTTTCAGCAGCCCCTCTCTCTTCACTGCTTCCTGGGGCCAGTGGACTCCCCAAAGCCTCCCCTCCCAGGAGCCTGTCAGCAGTGGCCCCTGTTCCCACTGACATGGGGGCCCATGTGGGTGGGGAACCTCCACTTTGACAGCTCTGCCAGGAGGCTCAAAGAAAGTTCTGGGCCCCCAGTCTGGGGAGTTTCTTGGCTCTGCGCTCAGCCTGGCCCCGTGTCTGCCTGCCTTACCCACATCTCCTGCCAGGGAGTGCAGTTGGTCTGTCTGTCCACAACCCTGAAGGTGGGGGTGTGTGGTTGGGAGAACTGGCAACCCTGCTTCTCTGCCACCTCCCCCCAGGAGCCACTCCCTGTGCTGGTCCCCCAAAGGGCCTACAGGAGGCCTGTTGGCCTGCAGCAGCTCCAAAGGGTGCATGTCTGTCCGAAGAGACCCAGGGAGGGAGAGAGGATGGGACTTGTGTCCCTGTGGCCCTCGGGGTGGGGTGTGGGCTCTGCCACCCTGAAGTTGCCCCCTCTCTGTGCTTCTCGGCCCCAGGATGGCCAAGGGCAGGATCCTGAAGGGGCTGTGGGTGGGTGGGTGGGGCTCCCCCTTGCTGGGTGAGCTCAGGCTTGGCACAGGACACGCTGACCTCTCAGGGTCGAATTTGCTCTTTGCCTGATAAAAACAAATGCAGGAAAAAAATAAACGCAGGCCGGCAAGCGTTGGCTCTCCGCCCGGCTCACACCTGCCTGGCCAGAACTGGCCACAGCACCCAACCCCCGCCCAGTCCCCCAGAACCCCACAGGGCCAAGAAGGAAGGGGGCTTTGGTGGGCTTGAGTAAGGAGGGAGGGTCCCGTGGTAGCCCTTTGGGGGAGCGGTGGGCATCACTGCATCCCGGTGACATCATCGGGGACCCTAGAACTGACCCTCAGGTCCCCACTAGGTCAGAGGGGGTGCATGGCACGACCCCCAGGCCCCCCGCCCAGCCCCCAGCCCCAGGCCCTGCCAGGCACCCTGAGGTGAGGACAGAGAAGTGCCGAGAGGTGCCGCTCGCCCATCGGGCTCCCCCACCCCCCCACAGCACGCTGCCAGACTCGCCCCCCGACTCGGGCTCTGAGGCCTACTCGCCCCCTCAGGTGACCGGTGAGTCTGTCTACTGCCCCGCCCTATCTGGGCCTACCTTAGCCTTATCGGGGCGGGAGGGAGGAGGCCGGCCAGCCCCCACTGGCCCACATTATCATTGCTCAAATACTCGGGGTGCTGCTATTGTTCCCCTGCGGGTGGGGAGCTGTGCTGAGAGCCCTGTCCCCGCGCAATGCCACCTGCCTGGCGCATGCGCCATCATGGACGCACCCTTTGGGGGTAAGTGGCCGGCCTGGAGAGGCCTCTGCTGCTGGGCCCACCTCGCCTTGGGTAGGTGGGTGGGTGGGTGGTTGGGGTGCTGCAGAGATGGAAGGACCCAGAAGGTGTCAGGGAAACAGAGGAGGCTCGGCACAGCCAGAGAGAGGTCAAGAGTTCTGTTTATCTTACCCAAAACATCTCTGGAATGTCTCCTGGGGAACAAAGGAGGGGGCCTCCCCCCTCGGGCTGGGGGTCTGGCCCCTGCGGGCCTGGTAGAGGGGTTGCTGGAGCTATTGGGGAGTGGGAGGCTGGGAGAGAGATTGGGGGTCCCGGAAGAGCCTTCCTGAAATCGTCCTGGAGGAAGCTGAAGGGCTGGGAAGGAGCTGGACTAGGCCTGAATGGGCAGACTTGGGCCTCCTGGACCTATCATGCTCTCAGCCGCTCAAGCTTCTTGGGGTGGGGTGACTGCGGGAAGCCTGACACCTACCCACCCCTTTTTCCTACAGACCCCCATCTCCTGCGTACCCTGACTCCTGAGGCCCTATGCCATGTGGGTGTGACCTCCCGCCTGGAGCACCCGCCCCCACCTCCCGCCCATCTCCCCGGCCCCCCGCCACCCCCACCACCCCCACCCCATTACCCGGTTCTGCAGCGGGACCTGTACATGAAGGTGGAGCCCCCCATGCCACCCTACGCGGCCATGGGGCAGGGGCTGGTGCCCCCCGACCTCCACCACACCCCGCAGTCACAGATGCTACACCAGCTGTTGCAGCACGGAGCTGAGTAAGACTAGATGGCAGGGGTGGCAGGGAGGGTTGGGTGAGTCCCCGCTGGTGGCACAAGTACCCGGCGTGGTCACTGACGGCTTGGTGGGCAGATCGGTCAAGTAGGGCTCTGAGAAGGGGAACTGCTTGCCTAGGTTGCCAGCTGGGCAGGGACAGAGCTAGGACGTGACCCTGGAGCGCTCAGTACCCAGTTTCCAGACCCTGAAAGTTTCCAGCCAGGCCGGAGAGATAGTACAGGGTAGGGCATTTGCCTTGCATGTGGCCAACCCTGGATGGACCCGGATTGATTCCTGGCATCCCATATGCTCCCCCCAAGCTTGCCAGGAGTGATTTCTGAGCACGGAGCCAGGAGTAACCCCTGAGCATTGTTGGGTGTGGCCCAAGAACCAATCAATCAATCAATCAATCAATCAATAAACTGCCCTTAAAAATAAAGAAAAAGGGCCCGGAGAGATAGCACAGTGATGTTTGCCTTGCAAGCAGCCGACCCAGGACCAAAGGTGGTTGGTTCGAATCCCGGTGTCCCATGTGGTCCCCCGTGCCTGCCAGGAGCTATTTCTGAGCAGACAGCCAGGAGTAACCCCTGAGCACCGCCGGGTATGGCCCAAAACCCGCCCCCCCCAAAAAAAAAAGCAAAACTTTCCAGCCATTTCATGGAGCTGCAGCCTCACCCACCAGGTTCTGTCTCCACTGAAAGCTTTGAGCAGTTGGGAGATTTTATGAAAGATTTGTTTGTGTTTTGGGAGATCAGATCAGCCACATGCAAGGCAAATGCACACCCCGCTGTACTATAGTTTCGAATCCTCATGAGAGATGCAGAGTAAGGATGGGTAGGAGCAATCATACAGCAGGGAAGGCATTTGTCTTAAAATATGGCTGACCCCAGTTCGATCCCTGGCACCCCATATGGTTGTTAGCCTGCCACGAGTGAGCCTGGAGTAAGTCCTAAGCCACCAAAGCTGAATAAGTATAATAAAAATATTAAGGGGCCAGAGCCATAGCACAGTGGGTAGAGTGTTTGCCTTGCATGTAGCCAACCCAGGTTCGATTCCTGGCATTTCATGTGCTCCCCCGAGTCTTTCAGGAGTGATTTCTGGAAGCAGAACTAGGAGTAACTGCCAAGCACTACTGCCAGGTGTGGCCCCCCCCAAAAAATTAAAATATTAAAAAAAATTTTAGAGTAAGGCAAGGTTCCAGTGTCCAAATGTTTTGCAACCCAGAAGTAGAAGGAAGGGATGTGCAACCCCCCCAAACCTGCTGCCTTCTCCCCCCAAAAACAACATTTGTGGGGATCTGGTAGCCATTTAGTTCTTTTGTGGGGTCTGCTCCCATCAAGGCCTTTGGGAAAGGAATTGTTGGAGGACCAGGGCCTCACTCATTCCACCGAGATACCCAGGTTTAGTGTGGTGGCCCATGGCTGGGCCTGATTGGAGGTGTTGCCAAATAAGGTGATTCCTGCCCACCTTCTTGGGGTGTAAGGAGGACAGAAATGAGGTGTCAGGGGTCAGAGTGATAGTATAGTGGGAGTTGGATCCTCAGCATCCCAGTGAGTCCTGAGTGCAGAACCAGAAATTAGTTATGAACATCCTCAGATGTGGTCCCCATACAAAACAAACCAAAAACCAAAGAAATGGGATAATGGGGGATGGAGGAGGCAAAGCCAAATAGGAGGCAGAGCGTGTGGCTGGGCTCAGCCTTCCTACAGTACCCGTCTCTGCTCCCCCAGGCTCCCTACACACCCCTCCAAGAAGAGGAAACACTCGGAATCACCCCCCAACACCCTCAACGCCCAGATGCTGAATGGAATGATCAAGCAAGAGCCAGGGACCGTCACTGCGCTACCCCCGCACCCCAACCGAGCCCCATCCCCACCCTGGGCCCCCCAGGGCCCACTGTCCCCAGGCCCTGGCTCCTTGCCTCTCAGCATTGCCCGAGTCCAGACACCACCTTGGCACCCCCCAGGCGCACCCTCCCCAGGTACAGCGGGTGGGCAGGCAGGCTCCCTCTTGGCAAGTGGGGCCCAGGAGGTGCATGTCCATGTAGGGCTTGTCCATCCCCCCCCATAGGGATCCTCCAGGACAGTGACAGTCTCAGTGGCTCCTACTTGGACCCCAACTACCAGTCCATCAAGTGGCAGCCGCACCAGCAGAACAAGTGGGCCACGCTGTGTGACGCCAACTACAAGGAGTTGTGAGTGTCCCCAGCCCTGGGACCCCTACAGTTGTGGCTGTTTCCTGGATCAAGGGGACCTGGGCTCTTGCTGCCCACCCTGGCTTCTTAAGAAGTGGGTGTTGTAGGGCAGCTGGGCAGGCATGGAAGGAGGGGAAGTGGGTGTTTTCTGGCCCCCCTCCACCTCCTCTCCCACATTCCTGGAAGGTAGCAGGAAGCCGTCCTGGGGGAGGGCCCAGAGGTGGGGCACTGCAGGACCAGTCCCAGGCCGGCCCTCCCAACCCTGCCAAGCGTCCAGCCTCTGCCTGGTTCAGGGCATGCTGGGATTGCTCCCTATGAAGGCCAGCATGGCGGGGGGCATAGTGAGGCTCCCCTGATTTCACTCTAGATATATTGACTGACTGTGAGCAGTGTGCTGAAGCTTCTTGAGCATTGTGGGGTTCAGAGCCAGAAGGTCTTGGGGTGATCTACATACAGTAAGGGAGGGGCTGAAGGTCCTGCCCCATGAGAGTGACCCCTAAATGCCTCACTGTGGAGCTCTGGTGTGGCCAGACTCCCGTTGGGTGTTCCTGAGACTTCCAGTGGCTCAAACCCTAGCAAGGAGATGGGGTGATTCTGGTCTGTGCTGGAGACATCTGAGACAACTGAGAACATTCCGCTTCCTCCAGGCAGGCTCTGAGACACCCAGGGACAGACATAGGGGACCTTAACAACCCCTTTTCTGCCACCTAGAATTTCCCTCCCACCTAGAATTCACCCTGACAGCACAGACTTGAAAAACTCTCCTGGAAACAGCAGGGTAAACTGAGACAGAGAGGACTCAGGGAGCCCTGAATTCGCCTCTCTGCCATACCCCCAGGAGAGAGTGGGTTGGAATGAAGATGTGGGGGCTTCAGCAGCTGGTGGGCAGGAGCTGGGCTGGGCCTGGCCGGGCAGAGCTGGCTCCTGGTTCCACCGTTTCCATGGTGACCAGCTGTCAGGCCACACTGAGGTTCCCCAGACGTTCCCCTCTCACCCCGTCTCCTGTGTGCGGGCGGGGGCGTGGGGCAGCTTCCTGGGAAGGAGCCAAGTGTGGCTAGGGGCCGGCCAACACCCCCCCCAAACCCCCAACCCCAGGTATCCAGTGTGCCTGCCTCGTCATCAGGGAGGGACCAGAAAAAAGACTATTGGTGAAGGAGTTGACTGGCCAGCACTCAATGCCCCCGGCAGACTCAGTTTCCCCTTCTGCACCTCCAGGCCCATGCTCACCTACCGTGTGGATGCAGACAAGGGTTTCAACTTTTCCGTGGGCGACGACGCCTTCGTGTGCCAGAAGAAGAACCACTTCCAGGTCACAGTCTACATCGGCATGCTGGGAGAACCCAAGTATGTGAAGACGCCCGAAGGCCTGAAGCCCCTCGACTGCTTCTACCTGAAGTTGCACGGAGTCAAGGCATGTTGGCGCTCAGCGTGGAGGGCAGGAAACCCAGGGTGACCCGAATGAATGCACCAGGCTGCAGCCCATAAATCTCCTCTGCTCCTGCTCCCCTCCTATGGGTGCTCCAAGCTTCCTTGTTGACTCTGGGACCACACCTGTGGCACCCTCGCCATGATCCCTCTGCCTCGGCTTCTCATCCCCAAATGGGCTCCCTGAAAACTTGGTCCCCTAGTCACTCTTTCTGGGGGGGGGGCAGTGCCCTGGGCCACTGGCTTTCACCTCACAATATGCTCATTCTGGGGTTCCTCTTACCTGGTGGAGGTTGATGGAACCTTTGCTCAGGGGCTGGAGTGATAACACAGCAGTGGGGTGTTTGCCTTGAACGCTGCCAACCTGGTTCAGACCTGGGTTCAATCCCCGGCATCTCATATGATCCCCCAAGCCTGCCAGGAGTTATTTCTGAGTGCAGGGCCAGGAGTAACCCGGAGTGCCACTGGGTATGGCCCTCCCCCCCCCCAAAAAAAAAGGAAAAAAAAAGAAAATGAAACTTTTGCTTAGGTTCCTGATTCAGTCTTTGCCTGAACCCCTATGCTCTAGTTGGGTTTTGAGGGCCGTGAGTGTGGAAAGGCCTATGGGGGACGAGATCTGTGTGTGAGTGAATATGAGTGAATATTTATGGGACAGGCTGGAGAGTGCGCCCAGAGGTGGGGAAGAGGGTGGGAGCACGTGGGGACTGCCAGTCTGTGGAGGGCAGGCACTAATAGCTTTGGAAGTAGGGAGTATGTCAGAGAAGCCAATGGGTCTGGTGTGAAGGAGGAGCTGAAGGGGAGGTTGTGCCTCAGTTTCCCCATGGGCTCTAGCTGGATCAGGAATTGGCCCAGGCTGAGCCACTGGAGGACAGTGGCCGGCTGGGGAGCTGGGTCCTGAGATGCCGCTGCTGTTTGTCCTGCAGCTGGAGGCCTTGAACCAATCCATCAACATCGAGCAGTCCCAGTCAGACCGCAGCAAGAGGCCCTTCAATCCTGTCACGTGAGTGCCGAATGGGATGAGGTGGGTCATGCGTGCAATGGTACGCACATGTGTAAACATGTATGTGTACGTATGTGTGAAGCACACGGAACGTGTGTGCGTGAAACCTAAAGAGGACTGACTTTGGTGCCGAGGGGCCCAGGTCAATGCCCAAAACGCCCCAACCCCACACACTCCTGACGAGACCCCAGCCCTCCATCCCTTGCACCCCCTTTGCCTGAGCGCCCCCACCTCCTCTGCAGGGTCAATCTGCCCCCTGAGCAGGTCACGAAAGTGACGGTGGGGCGCCTGCACTTCAGCGAGACCACCGCCAACAACATGAGGAAGAAGGGCAAACCCAACCCGGACCAGAGGTGAGAACCATTGGGTCCCCAGGACCATTAGGGCGCAGTGACCCAGGGCAGAGAGGAGCCTGGCTTCCCCCTGAGAAAGGGCCCTTGGCTCTCTCCTGGGTTCTGGGCTACTCCTGCCCTCTAGTGGACACCTTCCCTTTGTGTGTGTGCCCAGTGTTTGGAGCCCACTTCTTTTTTTTTTTTTTTCTGTTTTTGTTTTGTTTTTGGGCCACACCCGGTGATGCTCAGGGGTTACTCCTGGCTATGCACTCAGAAGTTGCTCCTGGCTTGGGGGACCATATGGGATGCCGGGGAATCGAACTGCGGTCCATTGAAGGCTAGCGCAGGCAAGGCAGGCACCTTACCTCTAGCGCCACTGCCCGGCCCCCTGGAGCCCACTTCTGAGGATGCTGCAGTGGGGGACCATGACCTGTGACTATGGGGAAAGGCTGTGGACTGCGGCTCTGGGAAGGGTGCAGTAGGGGCAGGACCCCGGTGCCTCTGATACCCCTGTGCGCCCCTAGGTACTTTATGCTGGTGGTGGCACTGCAGGCACACGCCCAGAACCAGAACTACACGTTGGCTGCCCAGATCTCGGAGCGCATCATCGTGCGGGTGAGGGGAGAAAACAGCTCCTGGGCTCGAGTGTTGTGACCCTGGGCTAGAGCCCCCACACCCCATCTCCAGACTGCAGTATCTCCACACACCCTCCGAGCACCCCCCCAAACATGCTGGGAGCGCAGTTTTGGAGGGGCTCGGCTAGTTGGGATCCTTTGATCTGGGGCTGGAAGTTCGAGGCAGTAGGGCCTCCAGCCTCCCCACTAATCCAACCCCAACTCCTGCTAGGCTTCCAACCCAGGCCAGTTTGAGAGTGATAGCGACGTGCTGTGGCAGCGTGCGCAGATGCCCGATACCGTCTTCCATCATGGCCGTGTGGGCATCAACACGGACCGACCCGACGAAGCCCTGGTCGTGCATGGCAACGTCAAGGTCATGGGTTCGCTCATGCATCCCTCGGACCTGCGGGCCAAGGAACAAGTGCAGGAGGTAGGGAAACAGGTGGGCCGAGGGGGCGTGGCTATTTGTGGGCGTGGCTTAGGAGGGTGTAACTGACATGGGCGGGGTTTAGGAGGGTGTAATTGGCGTGGGCGGGGTTTAGGAGGGTGTAATTGGCGTGGGCGTGGCTTAGGAGGGTGTAACTGACATGGGCGGGGTTTAGGAGGGTGTAATTGACATGGGCGCGGTTTTGGGCAGGGCTATATAGGCGTGTGCCTGATAAGGACAGAGGGGGTGTGGCTAGTAGGGCCGGAGCCCTAAAGGGTGTAAATGATAAAGGGCGTGGCTTATGGAGTGATGGAGTTTGGGCGTGGCTTTTAGATGGGTGTGGCCTTGAGGGGCGGGGTCAGATGACAGGGCCTGGCTGTAGGGGAAGTAGGCTGGACCACCTGCTCTCAGAACCCAAATTCAGGGCCTGGGAGGCAGGAGATAGAATAGAGGTAGGGCATTTGCCTTGCATGCAGAAGAACCGTGATTCAAATGTCGGCATCCCAGGTGGCTCCCCCTAAAGCCTGCCAGAGCAATTTCTGAGCATAGGGCCAGGTGTGACCCAAAACAAAAATATAAAATACTGGGAGGCGGTGACCCTCCTCTCTGCACATCTGGGTGCAGCCCCTGGGAAATGCTCAGTGTGGGCCCTGCTCCCACACAGGTGGACACCACCGAGCAGCTGAAGAGGATTTCGCGCATGCGGCTGGTGCATTATAGATACAAGCCTGAGTTTGCTGCCAGCGCTGGCATCGAAGCCACCTCGCCAGAGACTGGTAGGAATCGCCTGCTTGGATGCGGGCTGGGGGCTGGGAACCCTGTGACTTCAGCCCTGGGGAAAGTCTGTCCAAGAACCCTCTCCCTCCTGGAATTGGGCCTTCCCTCCCCAAGTCCACTTTCTAGGAACTCCTTCTGCCCCTGGAAAATCACCTTCCAGCCTTGACATTGAAGATCAGAAATGGGGGTGCCAGGGTTCATGCCAATCTGGGGCTCCCCATGTCTTGATCCTCTCTTTCCCAACTGTGTTTGCTCTGGGAACATTTGTTCTGCTTCAGGACCCAGCAGAACACAGCCTCTCTTCCTTGAAGGGGCTGTGGGTTAGGGCTTCCCTCTCACCCCACACTTTACTATCCTCTTCCCCCACAGGTGTCATTGCACAGGAGGTGAAGGAGATTCTCCCTGAGGCTGTAAAGGATTCCGGTGATGTCATTTTTGCCAATGGGAAGACCATTGAGAACTTCCTGGTGGTGAACAAGGTTTGTGAGGTTGGGTGGATGGGAGGGAACCCCCAAGGGGTGGCCTGCCCAGGCCTGCAGTCCACATAGAGAAGGGGGTCTGCCGTGCAGAGGGTGGGAGATGCCTCCTGCACCCCTTCCGCACAGCACAGGGAAGGACAGTGTCGGGGCAGGGGCAGCTGGGCCCCTCTGTATGATGGAAAGAGGGAACCCTGAAAAGGCACGTTTGGGGACCCACTCCAACAGCCTGGAGTAGCTGTACAGCACTAATGCAGGTTTTTTGTTTGTTTGTTTTGTTTTTGTTTTTTACTAATGCAGGTTTAAGGGGAGACACAAACAGCAGAGTTTGTGTCCAAACTCAGAGGGATCTCCAGGGGCTCTGAGCCAGGAAAGGCAGGCAGGGGGATCCAAGGTGGACTGTGGGCCAGAGAGATAGCACACTGGTAGGGCGTTTGCCTTGCATGTGGCCCACCCGGAAGGGACCCGTTTCAATTCCCAGCATCCCATATGGTCCCCCAGCCTGCCAGGGGTGATTTCTGAGTGCAGAGCGAGGAGTAACGCCTGAGCTCCCTTGAGTGTGGCCCCCAAAACAATCAATCAAATTAAAAAACAAAACAAAACAACGTAGACTGCAGGTGGAGAGCCGCCCAGGTGGCCATGGGGCTGAGGCCAGATTGGAGAGACTGGGGGCAGGTTTTCCCCAGGGGCTGATCCTGAATATGGCCTTGGCAGGAACGCATCTTCATGGAAAATGTGGGCGCCGTGAAGGAGCTGTGCAAGCTCACCGACAACCTGGAGACGCGCATCGACGAGCTGGAGCGCTGGAGCCACAAGCTGGCCAAGCTGCGGCGCCTGGACAGCCTCAAGTCCACCGGCAGCTCAGGCGCCTTCAGGTGGGCGTGAGGTGGCACAACCAGGATGGGTTGTGTGTGTGGAGGGGGTGAGCCTCTTCCCTGGGGCACCTCTCACCCCGTCCCTCTTGTTATAGTCACGCAGGGAGCCAGTTCAGCCGGGCGGGCAGCGTCCCCCACAAAAAGAGGCCTCCCAAGATGGCCAGCAAGGTGAGGGTAGTCGGGATGGGGAGCAGGTTGGAGTGTATGTGTGTATATTTGTATATGGGCTTGTGTGCTGCGTGTCTACATGTGTGTTTATATGTGTGAATTCTTGTGTGAAAAGGTACATGGTGGGGCCAGAGAGATAATACAGAAGTAGGGCATTTGCCTTGCACACAGCTGACCCAGGACGGGTGGTAGTTCAAATCCTGGCATCTCATATGGTCTGCCAAGCATTCCAGGAATAGTTTTTTTTTTTTTTTTTTTTTTTTTAGTTTTTGGGCCACACCCGGCAGTGCTCAGGGGTTACTCCTGGCTGTCTGCTCAGAAATAGCTCCTGGCAGGCCCGGGGGACCATATGGGACGCCGGGATTTGAACCAACCACCTTTGGTCCTGGATTGGCTGCTTGCAAGGCAAACGCCGCTGTGCTATCTCTTCGGGCCCCATTATTATTATTATTATTATTATTATTATTTTGGTTTTTGGGTCACACCCGGCGGTGCTCAAGGGTTACTCCTGACTGTCTGCTCAGAAATAGCTCCTGGCAGCCATGGGGAACCATATGGGACGCCTGGATTCGAGCCAACCACCTTTGGTCCTGGATTGGCTACTTGCAAGGCAAACGCCACTGTGCTATCTTTCTGGGCCCCAGGAATAGTTTCTGAGCACAGAGCCAGGAGTAACCCCTGAGCGTCACCGGGGTGTGACCTAAAAACAAAAAAAGAGAACGAAAAAGTGCATTGTGAGCATGTTTGTGTGTATATACACCTGTGTTTGTATACACGCATTATGTCTGTACGTGTGTGCTCATGTCCAAATATGCATTGTGTGTGGACACGCGTGCAAATGCATGTATGCAACCATACTTACATGCATGTATTGTGTGAACACGTGTGGGTACATGTTTGTGCCTGCATGTGTATTGGGGGGGCCCGTGGTTCCCTATCCCCTGTGCATCCCTTTCCAGCCTGCCCCTCTCTAAGCTTGGTGATCACATTCTGGGCTGGAAGAGACCCTGTCACCTCCTCCCCTCAGACTGAGTGTAACTTGGACACAGGCATGGATGGACGGATGTGGCTAAGCGGGTCTTTTTCTTCTCTCTCCCTATTTCTCATTGTCCGCAGCCTTCGACCGTAGTCCCGGACCAGGCCTGCATCAGCCAGCGCTTCCTGCAGGGGACCATCATCGCCCTGGTGGTGGTTATGGCCTTCAGGTGACTGTCTCCAGGCCAGTGGGACGTGGGGAAGAGGCAGAGCCGCCTGGGATCAGGGGGCTGAGGTCTCGAAGGGAAGTGGGGTCCCCTGCTCCCCATGGCCACGACTCTCACTTGGTCTCCTCTGGCTGCAGCGTGGCATCCATGTCTACACTGTATGTGCTGAGCCTTCGCTCTGAGGAGGATGTGGTGGAGATGGACGGGTAGGTCTGGGGGGGGCCTCTCCTCGGACAGGGGTTCTTCACTCCAGGGTCTCCCTGCTATGGTGAGGGGATGCATGTACCAGCTTCTCACAATGCTGAAGTTTTTCTCTGGCCTGCTGTTCTCTGGGTCTCAGAGTGGGTCAATTTGGGGGGCCCAGGCTGTAACATGGATGGGGATAGGGAGAGGGGTGGAAGGGTTCCATCTGCCCACTCACCCTAACTCTGGAGCTGTTTGTGACCGTGTCTTTTCTCTCTCTCTCTCTTTCCTGCACCCACCTCCCATTTTCTCTGCTCGGTCTCAGCTCTTTTGCCGTGTCCACTTCCTGTCTTCTGGCCCTGCTCCGGCCCCAGCATCCTGGGGACGGTGAGGCCGCGTGCCCGTGGTATGTGTCTCTGCCAGGCCCCGAACTTCACTCCCTCCTGCCTCTGGCTCTAGCTGCCCTTCTTCCTGCCCACCCTGTCCGCTGCCTCCTCGCCCTCCTGCTTCTCCGGGACTCTTGGGCCTTCCATCAGCCCCTCTGAGCTCAGCCTCTGCTTCCCCAGCAGGCTCAGCCAGAACTTCGGGACCACGCAGCTCCGGCAGTCCCCCATGACCTCCGGGCCACCAGGCACACAGCCAGCTCTGCTACTGGGTACGCACCCTGGCAGCTGGGGGTGGGTGGATGGTGGTGGTGGTAGAGGGACTGGGCATGTTGGTGTGCTGGGGAAGGGGGCGCTACTGCCCCCACCTGCTTATTTGTCTGCTCATTTGCCTCTGGCTTCCTCAGTTACCCCCAGCCTGAGCAGCTTGGGTCCTGGCCCAGCCCTCCTCCGCACCTTGGACCTGTGTTCCAGCCATCCATGCCCAGTGATCTGCTGCTCCAAGGCCTCTCCCAGCCCCACGGAGCCTAGCTCCAGCCCCCAATCTACCCCCAGCCCTTCTACCAATCACTCAGGTAGGACTGTAGAGAGTAGGCTGGGCTCCTGAAGAGCCCCAGAGCTCAGAATGGCTCCCTGGAGAAACAGTGGGAAGGTTTTCATGGGGGGCCAGAGATAGTCTATCTCCCCCCGCCCATTCTCAGCCTGTGTCTTGTTCTGTCTGTCTACAGCCCCCAGTCAGGCAGCCTTATTGCCTGTCAACAACATCAGAGCCAAGTCCTGGGGCCTCTTAGCCAATGGCATCAGCCACTCCAAGTTCCCGAAGAGCCTGGAACCTGTGGCCAGCCCTGCCTTCCCCTTCCCTGGGGGGCAGAACAAAGCCAAGAGCAGCCCCAGCCTTGATGTCCATGGACGTACCCGCAGAGGGGCCCCCCAGCCCAGCCCCACTCAGCCTACCCAAGCGGGACTCCCACCAGGTATCAGCCCTGCCGTCACCTCCACTGCCTAGCCCTACCTGATCTGTCCCCACCCAGTGTTGGACTGTCAGCCATACTCGCTGGGCCCAATGTCATTTCCTCTAGCATCCTTTCATTAAGTTGCCAGTAACAGACAAAAGTGTCCTGGTTGATGCGGGCCCTTAGGTGACATCATTTCAGGCCCTGCTCCCATTAGATATAATTTCTCTAGAAGCCCCAGTTTTCTGGTCTGTGCCTGTTTGAGACTGGGCCAGAGCCACTCATATTTCTGTGTAGAGGGAAAGGTAGCACCTGGGGGACCATCCTGGAGTCTTGGGGGCCACGGAGCTGGGCTTCGACCTCACCACTCTGCCAGGGTTAGGTGAGGAGGAAGCTGTGGGTCACCTCACACGTACCCGCACTCTTTTCCAGTCTTGAGAGTCTTTTTTGACTTTGGGGGCCATACACATCAGTACTCCAGGGTTACTCCTGGTTCTGTACTCAGAAATCACTCCTGGCAATTTTCAGGGGACCAGATGGGATGATGGGAATTCAAGCTGGGTCAGCCATGTGCAAGGCAAGCACCCTACCCCTACCTGTACTGTTGCATGTTGGGTCTTTATTATACATTTCCTTCCTTCCTTCCTTCCTTCCTTCCTTCCTTCCTTCCTTCCTTCCTTCCTTCCTTCCTTCCTTCCTTCCTTCCTCCTTCCTTCCTTCCTTCCTTCCTTCCTTCCTTCCTTCCTTCCTTCCTTCCTTCCTTCCTTCCTTCCTTCCTTCCTTCCTTCCTTCCTTCCAGTTTTTGGGTCATACCCAGCGGCACTTGGGGTTACTCCTCAGAAATTGCTCCTTGCAGGCCCAGGGGACCATATAGGACGCCAGGGATCGAACCTGGGTCTGTCCCGGGTCAGTATTGTAGGTTTTCAAACTGGGTGTTTGTAAGAAATGCCAGGGACTACCTTGGAAATGATTGATGAGATAGGGGTACATGTGGCCTTGGAGACTGAGATGGGGGGACAAATGACTTCTGGGTTCTATGCTGGTTTCTGGCCTCCTCAAGTTTCCTCTGACATCTCTATGGCTTTCTGGAGTCAGAGAGGGGGAGCCTAGGAACAGTGGTTTGCTGAAGTTGAAGTTGAGAGTGTTGGGGAAAACTCATGACCTTGGTGCTTACCACCAGCCATTTCCTGCCCACTGATGTGTTTTGGGCTCTGTGCAGAGCTCTGGGGGTGATACAGCCAGATATCCATCACCCGACTCTGTTTCCCATCACTCATATGGCTCAGATGCAAAAATCACAATGGGGATAAAGCTTGAAGGCAACACCCAGACAGTTTGGTTGCTGGGGAAAGTCCTCAGCCCAAACTGAGGGGCTGAAGCAAGGGTGATCAGAGAAGGCATACTGGAGGAGGTGACCTTGGTGCTTAGTCTCTGAAGGGTAAGAGTAGTCTGCAAGGAGACAAGTGGGAAGGGTATTGTCTGTCCTGTTTATGTCTGATATCTGGGGTCAGATACTGTGGTCTTTGGGGGCCTGGTACTTGTCACACAGAGCTTAAAAGGTACCAGCTCCAGGAAGAGAAAAAAGCCAAAGAAACAAACAATAAAGCCAGGGCCCCAGTTCCCCATTTTTGAGGGGCAGGAAGTTAAGGTGACCAGGATAGCTGGTAAATTGAGAAGACACAGTCTTGTCCCTCTGGCCCCAGGCTTACTCAGTATTGGGGTGTCTGCCCCTGTGGGACAGCAGGAAGTGGGGAAGCCTCAGTCTGGTAGTTTGGTTATAGGCTCCTGCCTGTGGCCCCTGCACCAGACACCTCCGAGTGGGTCCTTTTTCTCCTCCTCAGATGAGGCTCTGGGCCTTCTGCTCAGCTCAGGAGGCTGAGCTCAGCGATCGGGTTGGCTTGCTTCAGGGCTGTGGGCGAAGACCCCAGTGGAACCACATTCTTTTCTAGAATTATCTGGAGGGCATAGAAAGATAGCACAGTGGTAAGTGCTTACTTTGCACATGGCCGACCCAGGTTCCATCACTGCCAGGAGAGATTCCCTGAGCACGGAGCCAGCAGTGCTACCTAAGCATTGCCAGCTATGGCCCCCAATAAAAACCTATCTGGGATTGGAGCAATAGTACAGCCAGTAGGGTGTTTGCCTTGAGTTCAAACCTGAGTTCAATCTCTAGCATCCCATATGGTCCCCCGAGCCCACCATGTGTAATCCCTGAGCAATGCAGGTTATGGCCCCCCAAACAAAACAAAACAAAATCTTATCTGAAGGTCTGGAGCAAGTACAGAGGGTAGGGAGTTTGCCTTGCACACAAGCCTTTCTTACCCAAGTTTGATCCCCAGCATCCCATATGGTTTCCCCCCTCCCACCCCATCCCACCAGGGGTAACCATTGAGCACAGCCCAGTATGGGACCAAAACAACAGTAACAACAATAACTTTTTTGTGTGTGCTTTTATTTATTTGGTCATACTGAACCAGTTGGCTACTTGTAAAATAAAACCCCATGAGTTGCGAGATCACCCCATGACAGTATTTCTAACCCCAGGTGGACGGGTCTGAAGAAGCATGATAGCAGTGAAGAATTAATAAACCAAGCCAGTCAGGAGAGTCATGGAGTCAGTCTGCACCTTGTGGTATCTCTTATCTGAGCCAAAAGCCCGAACTGGTCTTTATTCAACCCAGTACAAGGGCCAGAGAGATAGCATGGAAGTAGGGCATTTGCCTTGCATGCAGAAGGATGGTGGTTTGAATTCTGGCATCCCCATATGGTCCCCCGAGCCTGCCAAGAGTGATTTCTGAGAGTAGAGCCAGGAGTAACCTCTGAGCGCTGCCGGGTGTGACCCAAAAACCAAACAAAAACAAAAACAAAACAAAACAAAACAAGAACAGTACAAAATTGAACCCATTGGGGCAGGGTGAAGCAAGATCCAGATGATCTTTTACATATCACAGGAAAAGGTTTAAGGGAAAGAGGAAGATGGGGAAATAGCTGGGCTTATAGCTAGTTGTCATCTTCAGCTACTTTGCAAGAAAAAATACTGTGCTATTATGTTACCTGGAACTTACTCGAACTAAGGTGTGACTGAATGGGGAGACACCTGGCTACATCTCTCCTTAACCACCCCCCCAGCATTGATGTCCCCCATGACCCCTGTCCCAACTGTCCCTCTCTTCACAGGCGAGGTGCCCTCCCTGACCTCCGTCCAGCTGCTGGAGAATTCAATGCCCATCACCTCCCAGTACTGCACCCCAAGAGACGCCTGCAGGTGGGCCTCGATCCCTCCAACCACCCCTAGGCCAGGATCCCGGGGGTTGGGGGGAAGATGTGAGTGTTGATGCCAGGGGCTGAGCCTTCATTGGCAGGGGGGATGGAGGGATGGGGAGGCATTGACTTGAGGTGCCCCCTTTGCCCTTCCAGGCCCGGAAATGTTACCTACCACATCCCCGTGAGTGGCAACACCCCACTGCACCTCGCCCTGACCCTGCAGATGAAGTGAGTGCGAGCGGCCACCAGGATGCGTCCTTGACTCCTGGCAGCATGTGGTCACAGTGGGATGAGGGTGGCAGTAGAGAGGAACCCCCACACATTAGACCCTGTTCCCTGTTTACTGGGCTTTCCCACCAGCTCTTCGATGCCTGTGTCAGTGGTGCTGTGCAGTTTGGCCTCTGAAGAGCAGCCATGCGAAGAGGGGGATGTGCCACAGAAACCCCAGTCCTACAAGGACACCCAGGTAGGGACACCTGGAAGTGGGGACTGGGGGGGGGTCGTAATAGGTAAGGAGAGGGAGCTGGAGTCTGTGCTTTGGGGCCTGAGCAAGGGGAAGTATATGGGGGGTGTCGCTGGGAAGGACTTAAGCCAGATTGGGGGGTGGGGGTGTTTTGGGAGCCTAGGACAGGGAGGGCATGCTTGGGCCCAGGACACCTCCAGAGTAGTGTCTAGTTAAGAAGGAAGCAGAGGGGGTTGGAGAGATAGCACAGCAGTAGGGCATTTGCCTTGCGCACAGCTGATCCAGGACAGACGGTGGTTCGAATCCCGGCATCCCATATGGTACCCCATGCCTGCCAGGAGCAATTTCTGAGCACAGAGCCAGGAGTAACCCCTGAGTGCTGCCGGGAGTGACCTCCCCCACCCCCAAAAAAGAAGGAAGCATAGGGGCTGAGTAATAGTACAGAAGGGAGGGCATTTGCCTTGCATGCGGCTGACCCAGGTTCGATCTCTGGCACCCCATATGGACCCCTGAACACTACCAGGAGAATATCTGAGCCAGAGCCAGGAGGAGCCCAAGTGCCGTTAGGTGTGGCCCAAAAATTAAAAAACGAAAAAAGGAGCAGAGGATGACTTGGGGGGAGAAAAAGGAAGTCGGGGTTCAGTGGCCTGGCCTGGGCTTGAGTTTGCAGCCCCCTCAGGCCCAGCCTGCCACAGCCACATCACCCCAAAACTGATGGTACTGAGCACAACTTCAGGCACTCAGGTAGTTTCAGGATTCCCACATGCAAAGAATGTGGCCCAGCCCTGAGACTACCTCTCCTACTGGCTCTTTAGCAAATAGCTCCTAGGACCCCTCCAGTGCCAGGCCCTGCACTGGAAGGCGGCCAGATACAGACCCCACCTGCCAGCTGGGCTCCATCTGAAGGTGGAAGAGCAGGAAAACTATAAGATGTGGGGCTGGAGCAATAGCACAGTGATAGGGCATTTGCCTTGCACACGGCCGCCCCTGGACGGACCCAGGTTCTATTCCCGGCATCCCATATGGTCCCTTAAGCTTCCAAGAGTGATTTCTAAGCGTAGAACCAGGAGTAACCGCTGAGCGCCGCCAGGTGTGGCCCCCAAACTAAAAAAAAAACAAACAAACAAAACAAACTATGAGACGTGGAGTGAGAGAAGCACTGAAAGCGAAGTCCCTTAGCCTGCACACACCTGCCCTGGAGATGATCCTGGAGCCAGCAGCCCATGGGAGGCTGGAACTCAAGTCATCCCTGGGCCAGAAGCTGCCATGGTTGGACTATGCTCCAAGTACCCGGAACAGTGGGGGGCCCTGGGAGGGGGAGGTGGACTCAGAGGAGTCTGCAGAGGTGCTATGGAATAGGGGGCAGCGTGGGCGCTCCAACTCAGCCACACGCCTGGCTCCACTCTCCCAGAGCACTGCAGAGCCTGGTCGGGGGGTGGGGGGGATCCCCTGAGGTCTAGGTGCTGCCCTCACCCACTCTCCTCTCTCTAGGGCACCTCTCACGAGTGGCTGGTCACCATCCTGTCCTTCCGGGAATTCACCTACCACTTCCAGGTGGCACTGCCGGTGAGTACAGGGTCTGCACCCCACCCCAATTCTGAGGGAGGAAGGAGCACAGAGCACAGGCAGGCAAGGCCAGCAGGGGGTATGCCTTGGTCCTGTAACCCCAGAAGACGCACCTGAGTGTCCCCCACTTCCTCCCCCTTCAGGGACTGGCCAACTGCAGTGCAGAGACCTCAGGCCGGCCGGTCTCCAACTACTACTTCCACTTCTACCGCCTTTGTGACTGAGCTGTGTCCTGGTGCCCCCTCCACACTGGATGCGAGCACGGGACAGTGGAGCCTGCCAAGGACTGATCAGGCTCGGCGCTGGGCCGTGGACAGTCACCGGAGAGCCCCACAGGCTGCTGGAGCGAGACATAGGGGCACAATGCCCCTTTACCTCTGTCCACAGGGGTGCCTGGAAGCCTACAACTGTCTGTCCTCCCCCTGCAGAGCAGGAGCACCCCTGTTTTGGAGAGAAGATCCGAGGGACAGCAGGGGTATCCCTTGGATGGCATCTCAGAGACCCGAGTGCTCTCCTGGGGGTCTGGAGAGGGCTTGACTGTTACACTGGACCTGGACTTCTAAGCTTTAAGGGAGGCCCCGGAGGCCTCTTTGGCTCCTATGAGCTCCCGGAGTGCAGGAGGCCCCAAATGCCTTTATGAACTGTTAGTGCCTGGTTGAGGCAGGGCAGGGCAGGGGTGGTTGGACCCAAGTAAGCTTTGGATCATTGGACCTCGAGGAGCCTGGGAGCACCCAAGGGTCCAAGAATATCCAGAGCTGGTGGAGACTCGTGGCCCTACTGTCCTGAGCAGAGCCGGGACCTCAGCAAGGCAGGGAGAGGGAGGTTCTTGGCTGGTGGGTGGATGCAAACAGCTTTGGCTCTTATTAATGACGTAATTACTAAAATGCACTTAAACCAGGCCAGGAGTGGGAGGAGAGGGAGGGAAAGCCTCACAGTGGGAGGGGCGTGCAGGGCCCCGGAGAAATACGTCTGCTCATCACCTCCACGATGCTGGCCTCTATCACACTTACATGCTGGTGGCCTTATTTTCCAAGTCCAGGGGTGCCAGGCCCCCGGATGGCCCCCCTCTCTACCCAGGCCCATCTCTGTCCTCTTCTCTCTGGTGTGGATGTGTGTGGGGGAAAGTCTCTTGTCAACTCTCATCAGTCTTTGCAGGTGCCTAAACTTACAGGCTTCTGGAAGGAGTATGGACGCGTGTGGCCATGTCTGCCATGGGCTCAGGAAGGGGGGCACAGATTGGCCAGTGAGTCTTTCCCCATTTGTGGAAGCCATGCCCGACTCCTCTCCTATCTCTCAGCCTGAAGGAATGGATAGATGGATGGACGGATGGACAAACGGACAGACGCCACTAAGTGGAAGGGATTGGAAGCCAACCACCTTCAGGCCACCTTCTGCCCAGGATCTCCAAGCACTTATCCTCGGGCTAGGCAAACACCAAGGGAATTGGGGGACTGGTGAGGGCCCCCACATGCCCCAGAGTGACTCCCCCCCCCCCCTGCCCCCAGTCTTTCAGGCACAGGAAGTACTTGGTTTCTGCATGCGTGTCCGGGATGCTTTAATATGGCCTGGACCCTGGACTGAGATTTCTGGGACTTTCAGCTTGGGGCCTTCAGTCAGTCCTTAACTGGAAAGTGACTCTCCACTGGGCCCCCTGTAGCCCAAAGTGACGCTCCCACCCCAGTCTGGCGAGCAGCTGGCTGTTTCCCTGCCAAGGAATGGGGTCCACAGAGCAAGGGATGGGGGCCACACTGGGGCTCCAAGCTGCTCCAGGAGAGGGAGGGTCAACCTTGGACCAAAGTCCCCTTAAGCCCCCAAAGGTCAGAGGGCTTGAGGGAGGGGGCGGGCCTACCTGCCACTGGTGTATATGTGTGGTGTTCTGGCTCTATCCCCTGTGGGGTCCCTGCGGCCCATCCTTCCTCTTTGGCGTTTATTTCTGTAGCCACTGGGCTAATCTCCACCAAGCTTCAAGCTGTATATAGGGTCTCCGTACACAGCTCCCCAGCTCACGTGCCCTCCCCAAGCCTATCCATGTGTCTGGAGCAACCCCCAGCCCCAGGTAACCCCCACTTCCTGTCCTCAGCAACTCATATTTATCAGGTGCTGGCCCCCGCCTGTGCAGCAGGCAAGGCTCGCACCCCCACCCCTATGGTTCTGTTCTGCGGAAGGAAATCCCCGTATATAAATAAATGTATAATACTGCTTTGTATCCGAGCCTGTGTCCCCAGCACTTCTTGGGGTGCTGCTGCTGTTGTTGTGAGTCGTGGGCTGTCTGTGGGGCGAGGCCTAGTGGGAATTCCGGTCCCTGGGTCCAAGGGATGTTTTGCACTTATCCTCTGCAACCCCAGCCCCCTTCTTGCTGCCTCTCCTGGGCTTAACATGGCACCTTAGGAGAAATGCTGAGGTCCCTGCCCTTAGTGGGATATCCCCAGGATGGGCAGGGGATCGGCCTGGGGTAGATTCCCAGATAAGACTGGGAATCAGTCTTTGACTAGGGGGTCAAAGTGATAGCACAGCATGGAGGGCTCTTGCCCTGCAGGCGGATGACCCAGGTTCGACTCCGGCATCCCACAGGTTCCTTGAGCACTTCCAGGAGTGATTCCTGAGTGTAGAGCCAGGAGTAAGCCCTGAGCATGTCAGGCATGGCCCAAAAAACCAAAGAAAAAAAAAACAAAACAAAACAAGAAAACTCCGTTGTAGACCCCACCTACGAGGAAGAGTAGGAGGCTAGCACCTAACCCTATGGGACACAGTGAGAACCATTAGAAGGGCAGAAGCCGGAAATGGGGTTGTGGCCTGGTCTGAGGCCCCGTTCCTCAACGGACACCATTTGAAATAGTTCATATACCTTTATTGTGAACAGCACATAGGAAATTCCCGATAACAGTACAAAAATTAATTTACAAAAAAATGCAGGGCTTCAGCACAGCTCCAGGTAGGAACCTGCAGGGAGAGAGGGTGCCAACGTGAGGCTGGTATAGCTGCCCCTCCCCACTTCTTTAGGGCCACCAGTGCCCCCCTTCTTTGAGGCCTGCTGGGTGAGTCAGCCATGCACTGTGACGACTGATCCATGACCTTGGGGATTTGGGTTTTCAAAAGAGGCTTCCCTCCCTCTGCATTATTGGGGGCATGCTCCAGATTGAAGCTGGGGTTCCTGCTTCCAGAAGACTTGGAGTTCCCCTAGCCCTCCAAACAGTCTCCCTAAGGCTAGAAGTTCATACTGAAAACCACTCAGTCAGTCAGGACTGTTGCGAAACCCCTTGCCAGCCCCCAACTGACCCCTTCATCGCTGTGTGACTTGTAAGAACAAATGGACATCCCTGAAACTGTTCCCAGTCAGGAAGGCTCTGGGCAGAAGCGCCTTTGGCTTGGTCTAGATCAGGGCAGGGCCACTGAGTCTGTCTTGGTTCCCAAGGGCAGCTCCTGGGGCAGCGCATCAGAGGTTTCTCTGTGACCCCCAAAGATCCCAGCTCTTACCCATGGGAGCTCATACATAGATGCCGACCCAGAGCAGCAGGAAGAGGACGCCGAAGCCCATAAAGAGGGAGGCCACCAAAGAGATAAGCAGCTCCTTATAGATGTCCCGCGTGTACTTGGTGGAGGTGACCTCATATCTGGCGGGTGGTTAAGGAGGACTTCGGGGATAGGCTGGGCGGTTCTGAGCAGAGCTGCCTTCTGGGGCTCTGCTAGGAAGGGGACCCAGAGGGCAGGAGCCTCCTGCCTCAGAACAAAGCTGGATCGAGCCTTCAGCTCTCTGGATAGTCAAGCATCCCTTATCTTCATGGCACTTTCCAAATCAGGCTTCCTACTGAACTTGTTTTGTCTGGGGGTCACACCCTGTATTGCTCAGGGGGTTCTTCCTGGCTCTGCACTCAGGAATCACTGCTGGAGGTGTTCGGGGGGACCATTTGTAGTACTAGGGATTGAACCCAGTCAGCTACATGCAAGGCAAACATCCTTCCTGTTGTATTCTCACCCCATGTCAGTCCCCCTAAACCCATCTTCCCATCCAGCCAGCGTCTCTGGTTACTGTCTTGGGAATTTGAACCTCAAACGGTCTCAGCTGAAGCAGGAAAAATAGGCCATAGGCTGAGCCAGGACATCTTCTGGACTGTGCTAAACTCCAGACCCAGGTCCAGAAAACTGGCACATCCCAGGCCTGTTCCCCACCGCCACCCCGTCCCCCACCTCATCAGTTCTGGCCGGGGAGGATACACGAAGAACCAGGCAGTGAAGAACATGCCGATGGCCAGCAGCACCACGGTCAGATGGGGGAAGACGGCGGGGTTCACCGGGCTGGTGTATCTGCTCATGGCCTCGAGCTCCTAGGGGTGGACACATAATTGGCACCAAGAAAGACTGTCTGGGGTGGGGGCTAGGAGGGAGTGGCTGTGGGATCTTTGAGGAGTCTGACGCTACTGTGACTGCCACATGTTGATGGGAGTGGGGGCATGAAAACCCTTCAGAACTGACACCGAGTCATATTTGTAAGTGATAAGTCTGATAGTTCTCTCTGAAAGTTAGGCGGTACTTAGTTGTTTTCAGTGTGACACAAGAGTACAGCTAAGTCTCCTGGTTAAAAACAGAGGGTGGGAGGCCAGAGCGATAGCACAGTGGGTAGGGCACTTGCTTTGCACAGGGCCGACGTGGGTTCAATTCTCGGCATCCCATATAGTCCCTGAGCCTGCCAGGAGTGATTTCGGAGCACAGAGCTGGGAGTCACTCCTAAGTGGCACCCGGTGTGACCCAAAAACAAAACATGACAAAAGTAAAAATAAAAACACCAGAAGGTGGGTGAGAGAGAGAGAGAGAGAGAGAGAGAAAGAGAGAGAGAAAGAGAGAGAGAGAGAGAGAGAGAGAGAGAGAGAGAGAGAGAGAGAGAGAGAGAGAATAAGATACCACTCAGAGAAAATACTTGCTTAGAATTTTAGGGGTGTTATTTGTTCATTTGTTTATTTGTGGGCCACACCAAAGGTGCTCATGGCTTACCCTGGCTCTGTGCTCAGGGCTCAATTCTGGCAGGATTTGGGGAAACCTATGAAGTGCCAGGGACTAAATGCAAGACAAATTCCTTGCCCACTGTCCTATCTCTCATTTCCCGATTTTAAGTTTTATGGAGCCCTATTTGCAGACAGCAACTTCAAGTCGCAGAGTCTGGGCTTGGGGATTCTCAAAGTTCAATTTCTAATTCTGTATCCTGGAATCTCAGGATCCACAGGCCAAAGACCAGGCATAGGTACAACTCTGGCACAGCTGAGGATCGTCAGGAACTGGGGGTGACATTGCTATCTGGAAAGCAGGGGTTGGGGTCGTGGGGGAAGGGAGTGCGTGACCTAAGGGACTGGGGGCTGGGGTTACTCAATCACTGCTTGTTTCCTGCTCAAGGTGATGGAGAGGAGGATGAGATCATGCCTGAGAAAAAGTTCTGGACCCGTGTGAGCACCCATTGTCCCCCAGCCAGCCACCGCTTCTGCGTCCCAGAACATAACAACTCAAGGGAAGTCAACTGGCCCCATTGTTCCAAGAGACACAGATATTCAGTTTCATGGACACGGATGCTCCCCAACTGAAAGATATCGAGACAATCGAGGCCATTCAAGGGGCCCGATGGGGTGGGGGAAAGACAAAGATGAATAAGCAAGCCACCCCGCCTGCAGCACGTCAGAGGGGGTCACTAGAAGTTGACATGACCTATAACAAAGGGCTGCACGGGACGTGGCCAGTGTGCACAGTGGCTGGGGGCCCACCAGGAGCAAAGGGCCCAGTGTGTGTGACCGTTGGTAGTGCTTCTGCGATGAGGGGCCCTTATCCTGGGGCCCTGCAAGATGCATAGGAATTGGGCAGAGGGGTGGGGTGGGGACAAGTGCACTCCACTGTGAAATCAGAGTGGTCGCAGGTACCAGCCTGAAGAGGTATGGAAGGGAGCCAGAACGCAGCCCTATCCCCCTGCCCCTAATCAATGGCGAGAGGAGAAGCCAGGGGGATGGTGTAGACACCCCAGCCTGAGTCCAAAGTAGGGGTTCCCCTTCCCCGCCCCTCAGTCCAAGCAGGTTCTAGGAGCCCCCTACATCTAAGGCGTCTAAACCCTCTGCTAAATAAAAGGGGGTGTGGAACAGGAACCTAGGAATCCTCACAGCCACATCCCTTCCTCCCTGCAACCCTCTCACCATTTTGCCTGGCACAGGGGAAACCACGACTCCGCCACCACCGAGGAACACGTCGGCAAGAGCCACTGCTCTGGCAGTCGGAAGAGGAAGTGAACCTTTGAAGAGGTGCATTCTGGGACTTGTAGTACTAGAGTTCTTGGGGAGTAGCGGGAATTGGGACTCAAGAGCTTGGATCAAGAGTCATGGGGGAGATTTGGGGTTAATCTTAGAGCAAGTATCTTAGAGAGAGTCCATTCATCCTGATAGGAAGATTCTATACGAGAGAAGAGGCCCAGGGAACTTGGGATATGGACTACAATTCCCAGACGGCTGTGCGCGCCCAGGGTCTTGGCGAGAGAAGAGGCCCGTGGAGCCTAGGTCTGAACTACAATTCCCAGGAGGCTGTGCGCGGCCATTTACCCTGATGGGCCGGTTTTCCTGAACTACAATTCCCAGGAGGCCGTGCGCGGCTCCGGGTCATGTGACACGAGCGCGGGCTTCTGAAGGCACAGCGCGGGAATTGCTGCTCTGAGCGCAGGTTCGGGGCGCTGTTCCAGGGAATCTTGGACCCCGCTTCTGCTGTCGTGACCCCGCGAAACCAGAAGCCAGGTGAGACTCCGGGGACGCGCCTGATGACCACGACGAGGCCCGTGTGGCCTGGGGGAAGGCCGCGCCAGGGGCTTTTCAGGCCTCGGATCTGGGTTCCGGCTTTAGGGGGTCGATCAGTGGCGGGAAATATTTGTTTTTGTTTACTTTTGTTTGGGGGGTTACACCCAGCGCCACTCAGGGGTTCCTCCTGGCTCTGCACTCAGAAATCTTGCCTGACAGGCTCGGGGGACCATATGGGATGCCGGGATTCGAACCACCGATCTTCTGCGTGCAAGGCAAACACCTACCTCCATTCCATCTCTCCGGCCCTTGTTTTTGTTTACTTTTTATTAGTTTGGGGGTCCTGCCCGGCTATACTCAGGGATCACTCCTGGCTATGCTCAGAAGGGTGCTGGGAAAAAGGGGGGAATCGAACCCGGGTCAGCCACCTGCAAGGCAAACGCCTTGCCCGGCTGCATTGTGGATCCAGCCCTACTGATAAAAAAAAAATTTTTTTTTAAAGAAAATGGGGCACTTTCTTTGGAGGGGAGGGTGCATATGGGATGCCGGGATTCAAACCACAGTCCTGCATGCAAGGAAAACACCCAACTGCTGTGCCCCAAAACGGGGCCCTTTTTAATGCAAACAGGTTTTAGTGGGCGGGTGCTAAAATCATGAGGGTGCTTTGGACTTGAGGTTTGGAAACTGGCCCCCCTGGAAAATACTTTGTTGGGGGAGGCCTGGGCCCTGGCTGATGGTAGTGAGCAGGGCAGCTGCCCTTTCCAGACTGTGCAGGAGCAAAAACAAAGGTAGGGCGGGATGTGCTGCTCCCAGCTGAGCAGGTTCTCTAGGGGGTTGATTTGGGTCAATATCAGTGTTTTAGAGTTTGACCTTCTCTTTTAGTCAATTCACCATAGGATTGGGACATAGCATGTAGAGAGAATGAATAAGAAAAATGTTGAAAAAAGAAAAAAAGAAAAATGTTGAGGGGCCGGAGTGATAGTACAGTGGTAGGGCACTTGCCTGACATGCTGCTGACCCAGGATGGACCCAGGTTTGATCCCAGGTATCCCATATGGTCCCCTGAGCCTGCCAGGAGTAACCCCTGAGCATCGCCAGATGAGGCCCCAAAACAAAACAACAAGAAAAATGTTGTTGTTTTTTTTCTTTTGCCTCAAATGGCTCCATGGGGTACAGATTTCAGACTTGTAAGGGAATTCTGGTCAGCAGGAGAGGATGTCGACCTGGAGTCAGAATTTTTGGGGGTAGATTATGTCTCTCAGGGCCTTTTAGTTGATTATGTGACCTCCCACCACTTAAATGAAGCCTCCTTACCTCACTGTGGCCTGTGGTGGGGATCCCCAAATTTGCAAAGTACCTCAACAACACCAGATTTTTTCTTCTTCTTTCTTTTGATCACACACAGTGGTGCTCAGGGGTTGTTTCTGGCTCTGTACTCAAGAGCTACTCTTGGAAGTTCTTCCTCAGGGTACCATCTGGGATGCCAGGGATCCAACCTGGATTGTCCACATGCAAAATAAACACCTTACCTGCTATATATATCTCCAACCCTACAAACTTATTTTTTTTCGGTTTTTGGGCCACACCCGGCGGTGCTCAGGGGTTAGTCCTGGCTGTCTGCTCAGAAACAGCTCCTGGCAGGCACGGGGACCATATGGGACACCGGGATTCGAACCAACCACCTTAGGTCCTGGATCGGCTGCTTGCAAGGCAAATATCGCTGTGCTATCTCTCCGCCCTACAAACATTTTTTTAGACACTTGACATTTGGGCCTGAGAGAGCTCATTGAACCAATGGGCTTAATCCCCAGCACAGCAGGTATTGCTGAGCACAGAGTCAAGAGTACCCCCCAACATTACTGGGTCTGGTTCCAAAAGCAAAAAAGAAGCTTTTTACTTGATTTATTGTGAGTGAAGGTTTTATTTGTATATCTACTTATTTGGGTTTTCTGGAGGGGGGCATCCTTGGTGGTGCTGGGGCACTATTTTTTATTCTGTCCTAGGCAATAGTCTGGGGGACCACACAGTGCTAGAGGTGAACCCTATGCACTTAGCAGAGTCACCCATTGCTCGGTGCTTGTGTCTATATCTTAGACATCTGGATACCTGGAGTCGCAGATAAACTTCTCAGAAAAGATATGGACAGGGGCCAGAGCGATAGTGCAGTGGTAGGGCGTTTGCCTTGCATGCGACTGACCCAGGACGGACCAGGTTCGATCTCTGGCATCTCATATGGTCCCCCAAGCCAGGAGCGATTTCTGAGAGCACAGCCAGGTGTGGCCCAGAAACCAAAAACCAACCAACCAACAAACAAAATGTACAAAGTGGTTCCAAATGATAGCAAAGCTGTTAGGGCATTTGTCTTGCATGCTGCTGACCCAGACCCAAGTCCAATCTTTGGGATCCCTGAGCCTGCCAGGAGTGATTTAACCTGAGTGCCACCGAGTGTGACCCAAAAAAGCCCCCACCCCCCAAAAGACAAAGTTTAAGAAGCTCCGAACTGGAAATGTGTCTTTCAGCCCTTTTACACCTGTGTACTGGTGGGTGGAAGCCACATCAGTTAAACAGCGTTCACTTTATTTTCACACAGGAAGGAAATTGAAAACCGCTCAAGGGCCAGTTGTGGCTCAGTGAATGAGCACGTTCGTGTGTGTGTGTGTGTGTGTGTGTGTGTGTGTGTGTGTGTGTGTGTGTGTTGGGGAGCGGGTATGATTTTAAAAAATGCGGGTGAATGAGGTCGGAGAGATAGCACAGTGGTAGGGCGTTTGCCTTACACACTGCTGATCCGGGATCAATCAATCCCCAGCATCCCATGTGGTCCCCCTGCCTGCCAGGAGCGATTTCTGAGCACAGAGCCAGGAGTAACCCCTGAGTGCTGCCAGGTGTGACCCAAAACCAAACCAAAACAAAACAAAAGTGTTGATAAGAAGAATTATTTGATTGGGAAAACCCAGTCCCTGGCTCAGAGAGGTAGAGGAAGAATAGCTTGGACATCACCAGCCTGGCATGTCATTTCACATATGCACATTTAACCTCTTTGCGGCTGCCCGTATGCCTGTGTCGGGTTGTAGGTGAGTCACGCTGATGTTCAGAGGTCTCTTGGGCCTTAAACAGTCGCAGCCCCAAAAAACGCTGTCAGTGTTCCTCTTAGTTCCGATTTCCGCTCCAGACACTCATGGAGTCTCGCTCACTAAGTGAGTTGCCAGCTGGCCTCTGCGTCCTGTGAGCCTCCGACCCTGGCTGGCCCACTTTGTGTTTGTATTATGGTCAAAGTGTTGAGCCAACAGCATCTATAAAGTGGATAAGAGTTAACCATCGGGCCCGGAGAGATAGCACAGCGGTGTTTGCCTCGCAAGCAGCTGATCTAGGACCTAAGGTGGTTGGTTCGAATCCCGGTGTCCCATATGGTCCCCCGTGCCTGCCGGGAGCTATTTCTGAGCAGACAGTCAGGAGTAACCCTTGAGCACTGCCAGGTGTGGCCCAAAAACCAAAAAAAAAAAAAAAAGAGTTAACCATCTTGAGGGCCCGGAGAGATAGCACAGCGGTGTTTGCCTTGCAAGCAGCCGATCCAGGACCTAAGATGGTTGGTTCGAATCCCGGTGTCCCACATGGTCCCCCATGCCTGCCAGGAGCTATTTCTGAGCAGACAGCTAGGAGTAACCCCTGAGCACCGCCGGGTGTGGCCCAAAAACCAAAAAGAAAAAAAGAGAGAGAGATAACCATCTTCAATCCCGGCTTTTGCTGCCTCCAAGATTTTCCCTATTTTTTTTTTTATTATTATTATTGTTGTTTTGTTTCTTGGTCACACCCAGCGGGGCTTAGAGGTTACTCCTGGCAGGCTCAGAGGAACATGGGATGCTGGGGTTCAAACCCAGGAAGGTCCCAGGTAGGCTGCTTGCAAGGCCAATGCCCTACTGCGGTGCTATCGCTCCAGCCTCTTCCTGTTCTTATTTGTCTTTCTTTTCTCTTTGTCTGTCTCTCTTTTCTAAGCAGCTCCTCCACAGCTATGGGAATCCAGGGCCTGGCCAAGCTGATCGCCGACGTGGCGCCTGGCGCCATCCGCGAGAATGATATCAAGAGCTACTTCGGCCGCAAGGTGGCCATCGACGCGTCCATGAGCATCTACCAGTTCCTGATCGCCGTGCGCCAGGGCGGGGACGTGCTGCAGAACGAGGAGGGCGAGACCACCAGCCACTTGATGGGCATGTTCTACCGCACCATCCGCATGATGGAGAACGGCATCAAGCCCGTGTACGTGTTCGATGGCAAGCCGCCGCAGCTCAAGTCGGGCGAGCTGGCCAAGCGCAGCGAGCGGCGGGCTGAGGCAGAGAGGCAGCTGCAGCAGGCCCAGGCGGCCGGCGCCGAGGACCAGGTGGAGAAGTTTACCAAGCGGCTGGTCAAGGTCACCCCGCAGCACAACGACGAGTGCAAGCACCTGCTGGGCCTCATGGGCATCCCGTACCTCGACGCCCCCAGCGAGGCCGAAGCCAGCTGCGCTGCCCTGGTGAAGGCCGGCAAAGTCTACGCCGCTGCCACCGAGGACATGGACTGCCTGACCTTCGGCAGCCCTGTGCTCATGCGGCACCTGACGGCCAGCGAGGCCAAGAAGCTGCCCATCCAGGAGTTCCACCTGGGCCGCATCCTGCAGGACCTGGGCCTGACCCAGCAGCAGTTTGTCGACCTCTGCATCCTGCTGGGCAGCGACTACTGCGAGAGCATCCGCGGCATCGGGCCCAAGCGGGCCGTGGACCTCATCCAGAAGCACAAGAGCATCGAGGAGATTGTGCGGCGGCTGGACCCCAGCAAGTACGCCGTGCCGGAGAACTGGCTGCATAAGGAGGCCCAGCAGCTCTTCCTGGAGCCCGAGGTGCTGGACCCCGAGTCGGTGGAGCTTAAGTGGGGTGAGCCCGACGAGGAGGAGCTGGTCAAATTCATGTGCGGGGAGAAGCAGTTCTCCGAGGAGCGCATCCGCAGCGGTGTCCGGCGGCTGAGCAAGTGCCGCCAGGGCAGCACCCAGGGTCGCCTCGATGACTTCTTCAAGGTCACCGGCTCACTCTCCTCCGCCAAGCGCAAGGCGCCCGAGCCCAAGGGGGCGGCCAAGAAGAAGGGCAAACCTGGGGCAGCCGGGAAGTTCAAGCGGGGAAAATAAACGGTTTTCCTTGTGGCACACTCTTCCCCCCCCCCCCCCACTCACACAAATAACTCGCACCAGAGACGTCTGTAGGGTTGGGTGGGATTCGTGTTGCTGCCCTCATGCCCTCTCTCAACTGTGCTCTTCCTTTTGATTTGGTCTTGTGGCCATTAGGCTATAGACATGTTTTTTTTGTTTTTGTTTTTGTTTTTTTTTTAGCTCAGGAAAATAAGGATTTCAGGCTCAAACAGTTTAGCTCGTGCAGTTTAGCGGGTACTACATCTTCTTGATAACTAGTTGTATAAGAGGGCAGCTCAGGGAGCAGGAGCTGCGGTGAAGTTTCCTGGAAGATTGATTTAGGGATTTCTTTTTTTTTTTTTTTTTTGGTTTTTGGGCCACACCCGGCAGTGCTCAGGGGTTACTCCTGGCTGTCTGCTCAGAAATAGCTCCTGGCAGGCACGGGGGACCATATGGGACACCGGGATTTGAACCAACCACCTTTGGTCCTGGATCGGCTGTTTGCAAGGCAAATGCCGCTGTGCTATCTCTCCGGGCCCTGATTTAGGGATTTCTTGACAAAGGTGCTGGTGGATCCAAAGGTGTAGATGGACTCGCAGTGCCCTCTGCTCTCTGCTTGCACCCTGGCCTGGCTTGGACAGTAGCCAGAGGAAGAACTGCTGAGAACTGAGACAGGGAAAGCTGGGCTTCCTGGAGTTGGGTGTTCAGACACTGGCTCCACAGGGGGCTGAAATGTGAATTTGGGTCTTTATCAAAGTATTTTTTATTTTCACTGAAGCACTGCCAGGAGTAAACAAGCCCTGAACATCACCATGTGTGGCCACAAAACAAAACAAAATAGTTGGGGCCGGAGATAAAGGATAACAAGTAGGGCTCTCGCCTTGCACGTGGCTGACCAGGGTTTGGTCCTTGGTATCCTATATGGTGTCCCAGTGCCTCCAGGAGAAATTCCAGAGTTCAGAGCCAGGAGTATGTCCTAAGTACTACTCTATAACCCCCAAACAAACAAAAAATGAGTGTTTTTTTTTTTCCAGAGGCGCACTAGGTGATAAAGGTGTTCTTACGACTTTTGGAGTCAAGTCAAACTGAGTTCAGGTGTTGGGATAATGTTTTTTTTCTTGTTACATCCAGTGTCAGCAGCAGCGGCATCGCTTGGATTGCTCCTAGCTCTGCACTCAGAAATCACTCTTGGCAGGCTCAAGGTATCATATGGGATGCCAGGGATCGAACCTACGTTGGTTCCAGGTCTGCCATATGCAAGGCAAACGTCCTGTGTCTGCTCTCGCTCTGGCCCTGGGATAGTGGTTTGTTCATGTACTGTTGTAGTTTTTTTCTTTCTTTTTTGTTTTTTTGGGCCACACCCGTTTGATGCTCAGGAATTACTCCTGACTAAGCGCTCAGAAATTGCCCCTGGCTTGGGGGACCATATGGGACGCTGTGGGATCGAACCGCGGTCCTTCCTTGGCTAGCGCTTGCAAGGCAGACACCTTACCCTAGCGCCACCTCGCCGGCCCCTACTGTTGTAGTTTTTAAGATAGGAGAGAAGAGTCAATAAAGTTCTGAAATAACAAGAATGTTGGTGTGTGTTTTCCTTTTTTTCTTTTTGGTTTTTGGGCCATACATGGCGGCTTTCAGGAATTACTCCTGGCTCTGCGCTCAGAAATTGCTCATGGCAGGCTTGGGGGACTATGTGGGATGCTGGAGATCAAAGCTGGGCCCATCCTGGGTCAGCCGTGTGCAAGGCAAACACCCTACTGCTGTGCTATATCACTCCAGCCCCCCTCCAAAATGTCCTTTCTGACACTACAAAACTTGACCAAACATGCTGGGATGAATCTCGTGGGGAATGGCCACAAGAGGGCGCCATGCACATAGAATGGACAAAGCAAGTTCAGTAGCACTTACGCCCCCTGCTGGCAGCATTCTCATATTACTGGGAAAGAATTTTTTGTTTGTTTTGTTTTTGTTTTTTGTTTTTGGGCCACACCCGGCGGTGCTCAGGGGTTCCTCCTGGCTGTCTGCTCAGAAATAGCTCCTGGCAGGCACGGGGGATCCTATGGGACACCGGGATTCGAACCAACCACCTTTGGTCCTGGATCGGCTGCTTGCAAGGCAAACGCTGCTATGCTATCTCTCCAGGCCCCAGGGAAAGAAATCTTAAGTGGATTAATTTCTCCCTCTCAACATATTGCTGAATATAGGGCTTATATAAAGAAAGCATAAGTTTTACCCTCTGCCTCTTAACATTTTGTTTGTTTTTGGGTCACACCCAGCAGTGCTCAGGGGTTCCTCCTGGGCTCTATGATCAAAAATCCCTCCTGGCTGGCTCAGGGGATCATATGGGATGCTGGGATTCGAACCACCGTCCTTCTGCATGCAAGGCAAACGCCCTACCTTCCATGCTATCTCTCTGATCCCTCATAACATCACTTTGTAAACAGTCAAAGCTGCCTTTCAAAGTATCACCTGGGCTGAAAATCATGAACAAATTTGTTATCACGGTGTTTAAAATGGGGGAAAACTCACTTGGAAGAACAGAGTGACAGGACAATGGATACAGCGCTTGCCTTGAATATGGTTCACCTGGGTTCAATCCCTGGTACCCCGTAAGATTCCCCCAGCACCAACCCTCCCCCGAATCACTTGGGTGTGGGAGAGCTTGGAGCACTGGCGGTGTCCTGGACTTGATCCTAAGCGGCCCCTGAACACTACACTTCTTGTTCCTGTGACATCAGATTCTTCTAGCTGTTCTGGTACAGCAGAGTGTTTCTGTGCTCGAATGTTTTACATTCCTGAGAAAATAGAGGAGTGACCTTGGAGTTGTAGCTTTTTAGCATTTCTGTCGCTGCCTTCTGGAGTCAACAAGGACACTCAAGCAGGCCGAGATTCTGTTTTTCGACCACACTCATCTGTACACAGGGTTTAATTCCTGTCTGTTCAGAGGGGTTACTCATGGCAGGGGCTCAGAGGACCATATGGGGTACAGATAATTTAACAATCCAGGTTAGCTGCTTGGCAAGCACCTTACCAGCTGTTGTGCTGTGACTCTGGCCCAATTATTTTTTTTTCCCCTCGGCTGTGCACCCACGGTGCTCAGGGCTTACTCCTTTGCTCTGCACTCTTAAGACTCACTCCGGGAGGGCTTAGTGGACTATACGGGGTATTGGGGGCAGATATTGCCACTGCACTGCCTCTAGCCCAGTTTTTCAGTGTTTTGACAATATGTAGGTAGAAGACTAAAAGGCTTGGTTTTCTTTTGATTTTGTTTTTTGGATTTTGGGTCTCACCAGGCGGCACTTGGGTTATTCTTGTCAGGCTCGAGGGACCATAGGGATGCCGGGAATTGAACCCACGGCCATCCCGAATTGGCTTCGTGCAAGTCAAACGCCCTACTGCTGTGCTATTTCTCTGGTTAAGGTTGGTTTTTATTTGCAGGGGATGGGATGAGGGGACATACACCCAGTGGTATTCAGGATCCATTTCCAGTGATTGAACCAGGAATGCCTGAAGGCATAGCACAGGGGTGGTGCCAAAATGAATGCAGCTCTTTGCCTCTTATCATTATTTTGTATACTGTGGCTCTTTGCCGAGTTTGGGTTTTGTTCTGCTGCTTCTGAGGAGGGACCTCTGAGGAGAGATCTCCGAGCGCGGAGTCCCCGTCTCCCATCCCTCAGAAACAACAGCACGGGCCAGCGAGCGGGGGACCCATGTGTCACATGTTGGGTCACATCTTGCTGTGAGTTCTTAGTGTGGAGGATGCAGCACACCCTCACCAAAATGGATTTTGACCCTCACTCAAAATGGCAAAATGCAATATGTGTTTCATATAGTATTGTTAAAATTATATGTTTTTGTGTGTTTGTTTTGGCAGGTCACTGCATGGTGTGGCTGACTCTCAGTTTAAAATTTTGGCTCTTTGTGTCGAACTTGTTCGCCACCCCTGGCATAGCATGTACCCCAGCCCTTTCTTTGAGCCTTCTCAGTCACTGCTGTTTGTTTGTTTGTTTTTTCCTTTTTTGGAGGTGGGGGTATGTGGGCAAATAAGGCCCACAGCTGGACTTACTCTTGCCTCTGTTCAGGGACACTCAGCAGAGCTCAGGGAAGTACTGGGGATTGAGCTGCAGTCAGCAGCGCGCAAAACAAGTATCTAAACTCTGTTACTATCACTCCAGCTAGTTCTTTTCCATCTTTTGGCTTTTGGGTAAACAAACACCCAGCAGCGTTCAGGTGTCCCTCCTGGCTGTGAATTGATTCCAGGTCAGCTGTGTGCAAGGCGAGAATCCTACCCACTGTACTACACGATCTCCAGTGCCTGGAGTAAACTATCAGTGCAGTTGTGCGTGAATCTCTAAGTACTTTGGAAGCAGGAATTGGGTGTCTGTCTCCTGGAGTGCCACCCAGCTAATAACATCTCTGAAAACTGGCACAGCCAGAAAGTTTTGGCCCTCAGGGCAAGGATCTTAGTTTTGTTCTCTGTTCCTGCGGTTGATGATTGACTTGAAGGAATTGCTTGAAGGAATCTTTCCAGGCTGAGCCAAACAATACCACCCACCTGGACTCCATTTCTGATTCAAGGGCTTCATGCTCAACTGAACTGGTGGCCGGAAGCTCCGTTTTCAGTGTTGCCTCTGCAATAACTGGTGACTAAGCCAAGCGGTTGGTTTAAATTTTATTTTTAGTTTCCTTGTCTTATCCAGCGTATTGGGCAAGGCACAGTGCTGGGAAAACTACATTCCACAAGTTTTCCTTTTGCTTTTAGTGGCAATCCCGGCTTGTGCTCGGGGATCAATCCTGGTTTTCCAGGGGGCTGGAGTCATAGTATAGCATGCCTTGCATGCAGCCAACCTGGGTCTGACCCCCCCCCCCCCCAACTTCATCCCAGATGGTCCCCTAAGCCTGCCAGGAATCAAGTGCAGAGCCAGGGGTGACTCCTAGTATCTCCAGGAATAACCCCCCACAAAACAAAACAAAAAAATGGTCCAGGGCTAAGGAGATAGTACAGAGGATAAGACATTTTTCTTGCATGTAACTGACCTAGGTTTGATCCCTGGGACCCCATAGAGTCCCCTGAGCCCCATTAGAGTGACTCCAGCATGCCCCCCCCAATAAAAACATAAAAATCATATAGTACAGATAAGGCAGCTGTTTTGCAGTATAGCCTACTCATTTGATCCGGGTACCCCAAGAACCCTTCTCCCCTCTTTCCCCCCCCCATTAAAAAAAAAAGACTGCCCAGATAGATACATAGAATCCTACCAATACATCACAAAGGAACAGGCCCAATTTGATCCAAAGTAGCTTTGATTTTTATTTCATTCAGATGTTACAAAATCAGCACAAGCAAAGGTACTGACATTGGACCTAGGGGTTGGAAGATGCTCCAGGGAAGAAGGAAGAGGAAAGTGACAGATAGAAATTGGAATTTCCAGAAAAGTCAGTCCTGCCAGGCTCTGGGATTACTAGCAGTATCTCTCCTAAGCTTGTCTTCTCTCTCAGTGGCTGGGCTGGAGATCACATGTGTGACCACCAAACACCACTGCAGTGTCCTTATCTTGGCATGCCTGTCAGGTCTGTCTGGGCAAAAGCAGAAAGGCCACAGTGGTTGAATTGCTTGAAGGAAGGTTTCCAAAGTTCTCATTTGGCTCCGTGAGACCCTCGCTGGTTTTGTTTGGGGGGCAAGTGGAGCTCACAGCCACAGGACGGGGTGAGGGGGCATCCACTTAGCAGAGCTCAGCTGCTTTGACCAGGTGCTTCAGCCCAAGTATAAAAGAGCTTTACCCCTTAAACAACCAGTTTTCCATCTCCTGCTCCCTAATCTTTGTTTTGACAAGTCACTGATCCTAACAGACTTTCCATGGCAGTCAAATCTGCCAGAAGACCTTTAGTTGTTTTCTGCTTAATCCCACGCTACGTGCGCTCACCCATGGGCCATAGATGTTTTTGCAAGCTGTCTCAAATGCCCTGTATGCTAGGGAAGGAAGGGACCACTAAGCTATAGGGATCCAAACCTTTTTTTTTTTTTGGTCACACCCATTTGCTGCTCAGGGGTTACTCCTGGCTAAGTGCTCAGAAATTGCCCCTGGCTTGGGGGGACCATACGGAATGCCGGGGGATCAAACCGTGGTCCTTCCTTGGCTAGCGCTTGCAAGGCAGACACCTTACCTCTAGCGCCACCTCGCTGGCCCCAGGAACCAAACCTTTGTCCTTTGCCTTCCTGCTGAACTCCAAATATAGGGGCCCAAAAGATAGTACAATGGGTAGGGTGTTTGCATAGGACTGACCTGGGTTCAATCCCCTGGCAACCCAGAGGGTCCCCACACACACAAGCACTACAGAAGTAATCCCTGAACACCGAGCCAAGAACAAGCCCTGAGTGCTGTCAGGCATGGCTCAGAAATAGTGAATGTTTAACCCCTTAAAATTGCTCAGAAATAAATCCTGCAACAGTACTTCCAGGAATGGCTTGACTATCTTCCGAATGACTAACACACCTGTTTTTCCCTCCACACCTAATGCAGTATTTCCCAACTCAGCCTCTTGTGCTTACCAGCTACTTTATTAAAGGAGAACAATGAGGTTGGTGATTATGGGGAGCTATTTTTTAGGGAGAAAATTAGATCACCCCACTGGGCATCCACATAGGTGAGGGCCACACCCACTCATTCAAATCCAGAATTTGGAGTTAGTTAATAGAACCGAATCTGAAGCCAAAAGTTATGCTTTAGTCTTTTGTTTTTGTTTTTTTTTTTACAATCTTTCTATTATTTTTGTTTTGGGGGTCACACTCAGCAGCACTCAGGGGTTCCTCCTGGCTCTATGCTTAGAAATCGCTCCTGGCAGGCTCGGGGGACCCTATGGGATGCCGGAATTCGAACCACTATCCTTCAGCATGCAAGGCAAATGCTCTACACCTCCATGCTATCTCTCTGGCCCCTATGCTTTAGTTTTGTTCTTTTTGGGGTTGGGGGGGATGGGGGGAAGCTTCTGGCTGTTTCAGGGCACACTCGTTTCAGCATTCAGGGACTTTGACAGTGCTCAGGGCATTGAATTGGGATTGTTTCTCTGTAAAGTGCCTTGTACCATCTCTCCAGTTCCTGAGGGGTTTTGTGTGAGGACCACACTAAGCAGTGCTAAAGGTTTACACTCTTGGCAGGGCTTGGGGTATATACTCCGAGCATATACTCCTATGTGATGCCCGCATCAAAACCAGGTCAGATCTATCCAAAGCAATCACCCTCTCCGCTGCACTACTTGAGCCCCTGATTAGTTTTCCCCAGCGGACAGACAAAACCATAGACCCCTGGCTGTTTGAGTTCCCTGGCTGGACCAGGAGGTCAAACCAACAGTGCCAGGGTGCTGTGATGACACACGTCATGGATGGCACAGCACGAGGGTTGGCCCTGATGTTTCTCCTCCAGTGAACCCAAACTATCCAGGGGTGACAGCTGGTCTCAACACAGCTGCTCCCCCCACTTCTTTTCATCTGCTCCAGGGCTGCCAGAGATGGGGCTCAATGCAAGACAGCCTGGGGAGGGGGGATTTAAAGTGGGATCTCCTGATCCCTGGCCTCAGCCATTTCCCCCCCCCAAATCCTCACCCCGCCCAGGCTCCCTCTAACCAAACTCGAAAGAAAACCCTAGAAATCCCCTCCCCAGGGGCTAGAAGATAAAGGTGGACAGAGAAAGGTCTGTGGACAGAGAAAGGCCTGCAACAACCCCCCCGGCCTCAATCTCCCGCACCCTCCTGAACAAGTCCCTGGCAATTCTTCAAAGTGCCCCCTCTGTTGTGTCCACGTTCCTCCAGCTGGGGGCCTCTGTGGTCACTGGTGGAGATAGGCATCTAGCCAGAGCTGTCCCGACTCCTTCAGTGAGCTGTGGGCGAGAGGTGACAGGCAGTTGGGGGTGCAGAGTCCATGAGCCCAAGCACCCGCTTACCCCCCCAAGGCAGCAGCGGCCAAGAAAGCGCTGAAACCTCAATGCTGCCATCATGATCATAGGGGGCCCCTGCAATTGCCGGGCTCACAGCCAGGCAGACAGCTGAGATAGACACCCCACCCTGTGTGTCCCCTTCCACCCTCCGGGCTCCTGAACTCACTACACGATGTCAGCGAAGGCTGTGAACAGGGGCTTGGACATGTATGGGACGCCATGCTTGGCACACAGTGACTGGACCAGCGGGGCCACTTTGTGGTAATTGTGTCGAGGCATCGTGGGGAAAAGGCTTGGGGGGAACAGGGGAGGACAGTCCGTCAGTGACTTGTACTCATCACCCCAGACTTTCCCCAAGACCCCACCGCCACCGCCGCCACCCTGGGTCCCTTCCTCACTGGTGCTCGATCTGAAAGTTGAGGTGTCCGGTGAACCAGTCGTTGAAGAAGGATTTATGGACATTGCACGTGGCCTGGAGCTGAGAAAGACAGGTAGGGAAAGGAGAGCGTGTAAGCTGATGTGGGCACCCCCCTGCCGCCCGGAAAGCCTCTTCAAGTGAGGTGGTCGGTTGGTCCCCCAAGCCTGCCAGGAGCGATTTCTGAGCATAGAGCCAGGAGTAACCCCTGAGCGCTGCCGGGTGTGACCCAAAAACCAAAAACCAAAACCAAAAACAAGTGGGGTGTTTGTGTGTGTGACAGGCCATCCCCTCCCCACAGGGGTTAGCTTTGAGTTGATGCAACAGCGCAGTTTGAGCACTTGATTCGGGGGGTCACTTTCTGGGGCCCTCACCTGTTGTCATATAGCTGTAAAATTCCTTTTTGTTTTTTGGGCCACACCCGGCAGTGCTCAGGGGTCACTCCTGGCTGTCTGCTCAGAAATAGCTCCTGGCAGGCACGGGGGACCATATGGGACACCGGGATTCAAACCAACCACCTTTGGTCCTGGATCGGATGCTTGCAAGGCAAACGCCGCTGTGCTATCTCTCCGGGCCCTAAAAACAGGTTTCTTAAGCCCCAAAACAACAACAACAAAAAAAGTGGGAGGAAAGCAACGAAGGGTAGAAGCTTGACTGGCTAAATGAGATTCAAGAGGCTGCTCAACTCCCCTGGCCAAAATGTATTTTCTCCTGTGATGCCCCCTGATTTCTTGGCAATGCCCTTGCTGCCGACCCATGTATTCCAGGGTTGGCACGAACATGGTGAATACTGAGAACTGCAAACTGCAATCAGTAGCCCCCTGAAGCCTCATCCCTCCATTCTTCCTAGGTAACTTGACCTTACCTGCAAGACCCCGCCCATTTCCTGGGAGGGGTCTTGGAAAAGGTAGATAAGGTTTTGGCCAGAGGGGATTAGGGCTCTTTTGGTCTTTTGCCAGTTTGGAGGTCAAAGAGAAGATGGCTGAAAGGAGTTAAGATGCAGGGCTAGGGCCCGGAGAGATAGCACAGCGGCGTTTGCCTTGCAAGCAGCCGATCCAGAACCAAAGGTGGTTGGTTCGAATCCCGGTGTCCCATATGGTCCCCCGTGCCTGCCAGGAGCTATTTCTGAGCAGACAGCCAGGAGTGACTCCTGAGCACCGCCGGATGTGGCCCAAAAACCAAAAAAAAAAAAAAAAAAAAAGATGCAGGGCTAGCTAAGAATGGCTGTGCTTGAAAGGTTATGATATAGGCCACACACATGTGGTGAATAGGGCATGAATAAAGTTGATGCTTCCTGATGCCTGTCTCTGGATGAATCTAATTCCGCCGTTCACCTAAACCTGGGACCCGCCAACTGAAAGGGGATTGCGGAGCCAGGTGGCCTGGGATGGCAGAGAAAGATCCCTCCATCCAGCTCCATTGCTAATTATTTAACACTACAGCCCCCCAGGAAACCAACCAACCTAGAAGTTCCCCACACTCACCTGTGTGGAAAGCCAGTCCTTGTTCTGGTCTCGGTCGATGTGCATGGGAATGTGGCTCATCTGCGACACCCACACGAACCAGTTACTCTCCAGAAACCTGGTACAGAGGGCATTTGTGTAACCAGGCTAAGTCTTCGGCCCTCACACAAGCAAGTCCTGCACCCCTGGAACCCGACCTTCATTTGCCCATTTCTGCTCCATCATGAACTCTTACCTGACTATGAAGTAGAGACCAACAACGCCCTTGAGGCCCAGCAAGGGCACGTAGGTGAAGTAAAGCCGCACGTAGAAGGTGGACATCCAGGCCAAATCCTGCGTGAAAAGCAGGGTTCAGACGCTCCTTGTAGGGGTACAGACATCCCCTGGGATCCAGGGCAGTGTATTTAATGTTAGGGGAGGGGCGCACCTGGCTGTCTCTGGTGCTCAGGGGATACTCCTGGTTCTGCACTCAGAAATTACTCCTGGGGGCCAGAACAGTAGCATGGTGGCAGGATGTTTGCTTTGCATGCATCCAACCCAGGATGAACCTAGGTTTGATCCCCGACAACCCAGATGGTTCCCCCCCCCCCCCAAGCCTGCCAGGAGCAATTTCTGAGTGTAGAGCCAGGATTAATTCCTGAACGGTGCTGGGTGTGGCCCAAAAACTAAATATATATAAAAAAAAAAATTACTCCTGGCAGGCTTGGGGTTAGGGGAACATATAGGATGCCAGGGGTTGAACCCTGGCATATAAGTAGTCAAATATAAGGCAAGCACTATGGCTCCATTCCCATCGTGCATTTAATTTTAAGTCCCTGCTGGTGGCTCCTCACTGCCAAGTTCTGCCGTTTTTAGGGCTGCATTCCCCTTCCCACGCTCGGCGCAACCCAGTCCTCCCTACCTCTCTCTCCTACAGGCGTCAAGGACCCCCCCACAGCTCCTTCCAGCCCTTCTAAATCCTTCCCCCCTTTATTATGCTGCCAGATGAAGCTGCCAAGGGCCAACTCTCAAGCTGGGCCAATGCCCAGGCCAAATGATGGTGCTGAAGCCGCCTCCTGCCAGACAGAGGTCTTGGGTTCTGCTTGCCCCAGTTCCCAGGGATTCTGCTGGGACATCCTCCTGCCTCGTTCCCATGGCCAGCTGGAAAATGGCCTTTGCAAAGCCCATTCTGGTGCCGCCCCACTGCCCTGAGTTGTCAGGCCCCCTCCGCAGGCCTAGAAGCTTGCAAGTCAGTGCTCTTCTGGTTCCAACTTCTGGGTCAAAAGTTTCCAGAGTGTGGGCCGGGCCATCTCTTAGCTGTTCAGCACTGTTTTTCACTCAGTGCAAGACCCTCAGGAGAGCGGGCCAGAGATAGTACAGAGGTAGGATGTTTGCCTTGCATGCAGCGGACCCAGATTCGATTCCCAGCATTCCATATGGTCCCCCCAGGAGTGATTTCTGAGTGCAGATCCAGGAGTAACTCCTAAGCATAGCCCGGTGTGGCCCAAACACCTCCCCCCCCAAAAAATAAATAAAAATAAAGACCCTCAGGAGACAAGCAACTCTATGGGAAGGAGGGTTTGGATCTATTTAGGGGTTTTGCTCCAATCAGGGCTTTGGAGACCCCTCAGCACAGACCCTGCCACCCCAGGCTAGGAGACAGAATTGGGAGGGGCTCTGGGCAGATACTCACCACCCACTTCTTCCGCCGGAAAGCAAAGTAGATGATATACCACTGGAAGTAAAGCGGCAGCAAGGCAGGGGGCCCAACTAGGGGAGGGACACAGAGATGTGAGGGGCACCAGAGCTGCGGGGAGCATCCAACATGGGCACTGACCCCCTGGGGTACCCCCCTCACCAGCCAGAGGCAGGACCTCCCACCCACTGGCTCTGCTGAACTGGCAGTCACCTGCCCCCATTCCTGGGCACCTCACTGTGGGGAAGACACTGTGTGTGTAAGATACTGTGGGTGTGACATTGCGTAAGACTGTGTAAAATACTCTGTGAGATAGTGTGGATGTAAGATACTGTAGATACAGTGTGTGAAAAAGACAGAGAGGTTGTGAGGGAGAGATTATGTGTGTGAGAGAGTGAAAGAGAGAGAAAGAGAGAGAGAGAGAGAGAGAGAGAGAGAGAGAGAGAGAGAGAGAGAGAGAGAGAGAGAGAGAATCAGTCTAGCTATGAGCTGGAGCAATAGCACAGTGTTAGGGCGTTTGCCTTGCACGTGGCTGACCCAGGTTCAATCCCTGGCATCCTTTATGGTCCCCTGACCTGCCAGGAGTGATTTCTGGGTACAGCCAGGAATAACCACTGAGCACCACCGGGTATAGCATAAAAAAACAAACTCTGGCTATGTTGCTCCCTCAGGGGGCTGAGAGCTCACTTCTGGAACTAAGCAGGTCACCCCAACTCTCTTGGGGACTACGTGGGAGCAGGGACCTCCTTAAACCCGGGAGTCAAGCAAGTCCTTTTCCTGCAGGAAAAGTCCCTCTCTGCATAAAGCCCCTGATGTGCCCCACTGAGTCAAGGAGTCCCATATTCTCTCCACCTCTCCCCATTGCCGGTCTTCTGTGGAAATGGTTGCCGAGGCCGGATTGGGGAGTCGGATCCCCTCAGGGCCCTGCTGCAAAGGGAGGAAGGAGGGAGCTGAGGAAGACTCAATCCGGGCACCCCGGGTTGGGGTGGGCACCCCAGTGCCCTCCTCAAACTGTGTCCCACAGGATAACCCTGGGCCTACATCTGGCTCTGACAAGGGTGGAGTGAGGCTCGAGACTTTATCAAGAGGGACCCACCCGAGCACTAACTTTACAGTGCTGAGGGAGAGGGGGTGATGGAAGATCTTCCTGTCTCCCAACCCCTCATGACCTTTGCCCAAAGGTCAGGCTCAGGAGACCAGGCAGGAGGAAGATTTGGGGGTGGGGGCGCTTTCTCCGGCATTTACCTTAGTCACTCCCTGCCCTCAGACTCACTCAGGAAGAAGTATTTGTGCTGGTGGTTGTACGGCATATATTTCTTCTTCTGTTTCCCGAGCTGTGGAAAGCAAACGTGATCAGCACCCACACCAGCACCCCCGGGCCCAACACCCTCACTCGGAAGTTGAGGCCCACCAGAAGTTGCCCACATATTAGCTGACACCCCCCACACTTCCAGCCCTAGCTCTTATGGAGCTTATAACCCCTCTGCTGTCTCCTCTTTGGGTACTTTGGTTATTTGGAGGGATTGGGTTTCCTGGCAGGCTAGGGATACCATATGGGATCCCAGGAATAGAACCTGGGTCCATCCTGAATTGGCTGCGTGCAAGCCATATAAATGCCCTACTGCTGTGCTATGGCTCTGGACACTCCCCTTTTGGTACTAGAATCTCCAGAAACAGGCCCGGAGAGATAGCACAGCGGCGTTTGCCTTGCAAGCAGCCAATCCATGACCAAAGGTGGTTGGTTCGAATCCTGATGTCCCATATGGTCCCCCGTGCCTGCCAGGAGCTATTTCTGAGCAGACAGCCAGGAATAACCCCTGAGCATCGCCGGGTGTGGCCCAAAAACCAAAAAAAAAAAAAAAAAAAAAGAATCTCCAGAAACACCCACCTGTTTCCCCTCTCTTGAGCCCACATACCCTCTGTACCCAGCTTGTATCCCCACAAAATTGAACCAAATGCAGGCTGCCTGTTCCCAGCGCCCTAAAAAGGCAAAACATGTCTAATGTGCCCACAGCTCATGCTCTATCTTCCGAAGACACGATGGGGGAACCAAAAAGTGAAACAGGCAGTGGGGTCGTAAGAAAATTCTTTCCCACTCTGACACCCCCCGGAATTTCTGCCCCAGACTCTGTGCTCTGCTAACAAATAACCACCATAGGGACTGGAGCCATAGCAGAGTAGAGAGGGTGTTTGCTTTGCATGCAGCCAACACAAGTTCGATCCCCCAGAATTCCATGGAGTCCCCCAAGCCTGCCAGGAGAAACCGAATATTACCAGGTGTCCAAAAAAGAAAACAGAAAACTAGGTGGGGATGGAGAGATAGCACAGTGGTAGGGCATTTGCCTTGCAAGTAGCTGATCCAGGATGAACGGTGGTTGGAATCCCGGCATCCCATATGGTCCCCTGTGCCTGCCAAGAGCGATTTCTTTTCTTTTCTTTTTTTTTTTTTTTGGGCGGGGGGGGGGGGGTTTATACCCGCAGCTCTCAGGGGTTACTCCTGGCTCTACACTCAGAAATCGTTCCTGGCAGGCTCAGGGGACCATATGGGATGCCAGGATTTGAACCACTGTCCGCCCCAAAAAGTTTTCTTTACTATCAAAGAACATGGTTGGGGGCTGAAGCAATAGTATAGCGGGAAGGGTGCTTGTAGCCACCAAGCCAGACAGACTGGGGTTCCATCTCAGGCATCCCATATGGTCCCCTGAGCACTGCCAGGAGTGATTTCTGAACGCAAGGCCAGGAATATACTCCTGTGCACTATAGAGTGTGGGTTCCCCACTTCCCCCCAAAATGTAGCCAGCCACCCAAAGACTTCTTTTGCTTCCTTCAACTCACATCATGATAACCTCCTTCATTTGGAATTTTGCTCACCATGGCAGACGCCACCTCACACCTCACATGGGGCACCCAGGAGGAAGTGAGGTGGGGATTGGCCAGTTGGGAAGAATTAACCCATGATAGAATATTCTGGGTCCCTCTAGGAGGGAACAAGCCTGACCTTGACAGGGAAGGCTGACACCGCAGGACTTGGAGCACTAGAGAGGAGAGTCCAACCAACACAGGGAAGGGGCGTTGTCCTAGCAGGGTGCTCGCCTTACATGAGACCAACCTGGGTCTGATCCCCGGCACCCCATATGGGCTCCTGAACACTACTAGAAGTGATTTTTTTTTGGGAGGGGCGGGGGGGTCACACCCGGCAGCGCTCAGAGGTTACTCCTTGCTCTATGCTCAGAAATCGCTCCTGGCAGGCTTGGGGGACTATAGGATGCTGGGATTCGAACCACCATCCTTCTGCATGCGAGGCAAACAACATTCTACCTCCATGCTATCTCTCTGGCCCTAGAAATGATTCTTGAGTGCAGAGTCAGGAGCAAGCCCTGAGCACCGCTGGATATAGGCCCCAAAATAAAACAAAACCAAACAAGAAGACCCCAAGGACAAGTGGGTATGTGGGGGGCCTCTCCCCACTGACGGCTCTCTGAGCATTCAACACATTGGCAGTCATTACCACTTCCTGTCACCTCATGAGTGGGCTAGGGGATTCCAGTCTAGGCAGCACCAACCAGTGGACACCTCCCCCTTGTCCCAGCCATCATCAGTAAATGGCTCCCCCAAAGCCCTCTAGCTACCACTCACCTCCACAGACAGGACCTTCCCCAAGGCAAAGAAGATGGGGTGCATGTTGAGGTCAGGGTCTTTGCGGAAGCAGTTGGGCTTGGCATGATGCTGGAAGTGCAGATGGTTCCACCAGCTGGTCGGGGCCCCCTAGGCCACAGCAAAAACATGCAGATGAAAGATGAGTGTGCCATGCATGCCCCTTCTCCCCAGCAGCCTTCCAGGACTGCACTTTCAGAGAAAACCCACCTTCCATCCCCAGGCAGCCACTAACCTTCAGGTGGCCCATAACAAAGTAATGGAGCACATGGTTCCAGGTTGACGTGCCGCAGACCGACAAGTGGCCAAAATCGTGCTGCAGCCAGCCGGCCTGAGTCTGCGGGGAGAGATCAGTGGTGGCCTGGGTTCTCCCACCTTTGCTGCTTCCCCCAGCATGGGCAAGTGTGTGTGTGTGTGTGTGTGTGTGTGTGTGTGTGTGTGTGTGTGTGTGTGTGTTGGGGAGTAGGGGGTGAGTTGGAGCAAATCCCTGTCTCCTTGCTGTTCCTCATTGTCCCAGAGCACAAGAGGAGATCAAGACTTGAGCAAGAAGGAAGTTCCCACCTTACTGAGACTTTGTGGGGAGAGTAACAGTGGAGGGAATGACACTGTGCTATGAGTTCTTGATACCTGTGGATATGATAGAACCTGAATTCTCCCATGCAGAAAGAAGACCCTGAACACCCCCATGCAGGAAGAAAGGGGGACCCCAAAACCTCACTGGATAAAGGGGGACCCTGAACCCCCATGCAATAAAAAAGGGGGACCCCAAAACCTCACACTGGACAAAGGGGGACCCTGAACCCCTATGCAAGAAGAAAGGGGGACCCCAATTCCCCACACTGGATAAAGGGGGACCCTGAACCCTCATGCAGGAACAAAGGGGACCCCAAAACCCCTCACTGGATAAAGAGGGACCTTGAACCCCATGCAGGAATGGAGAATCTGAACCCCCATAAGGGGGACCCTGAGCCCCACACGCAGGAAGCCCCTCCAAACCCCATACTGGACCCTGAACTCCCAGGCAGAAAGGGGCCTGGGTAAGGAGGGTAAGGAGACCCTAAACCCCACATGCAGGAAGAAATGAGTGCCCCAAAATCTCACACTAGGTAAAGGGGGACCCTGAACCCCCTCGCAGGAATGGGAGGACCTGAGAGGAGCAGCCACCGGCAAGGCCGAAAAGCAGTGACAGCCCCGCAGGACTCAAGCCCCAGCCCTGCCCTCCCGGGCCACCCTCTGCCCGCATCGGGCCCGCACCTGTACTGCACTCAGCAACAAGGCACAGAGCATGTAGGGCACGAAGGACGTTCCGAAGAGCCACAGCGTGAGCCATGCAGCCACGTCCAGCAGCACGATATGCAGCAGGTAGAGCATGAAGAAGCTGGGCTGGGTCTTCATGAGCCCCATCTTCTCCACGGCAGCTCGCAGCTCCCGGAACTCCAGCGTTAGGGCTTTCTGGGGAGGGAGGCAGGGAGGTTACTCTCCTCAGTCACTACCCTGCACTGCTGGCACTCAGGAAACCTATGTCCCTCCAAATCTGGGGGAAGCCACAGGTGGAAACGGCAGCAGCAGGAAGCGCTGTGGGGTCTGTGGACAGAGGTTCCACATGGGAACTTGCCCCTGGCCTGTAGCACAAGCTCCAGGAACGGCTGAGTGCTGGCAGGTGAAGAGTTGGGGGACATGGTGGTGTCCTAATTCTGCTCTCAGCCAGGACTTAGGTACTAGAGAGGGCATCTTACCCTTTTTTTTGGGTCACACCCAGCAGTACTCAGGGATTACTCCTGGCTCTGCGCTCAGAAATCACTCGTGACAGGCTCAGGAAACCAAATGGACTGCTGGAATTTTTCTTTTTTCTTTTTTTTTTTGGGGGGGGGGGTTGGGTCACACCTGGCAATGCTCAGGGGCTACTCCTGACAGGCAGGGGGACCATATGGGATGCTGGGATTTGAACCAATGACCTTCTGCATGAAAGGCAAACGCCTTACCTCCAAGCTATCTCTCTGCCCGGGGTGGCGAAATTCTAACCACCATCCATCCAGAGTTGGCCACATGTAAGGCAAACGCCCTTTTAGCCCTGTGCTATCTCTCCGAACCCACTTTTCCTTTGTTTTTGATTTTTGGGCCACCCCTGGTGATACCCATGGATTATTCCTGGCTCTGCTCTCAGCAATCACTCCTGGGCGGCTCAGGAGAATAAAACCCAGGTCAACAAAGTGTTTTTTTTTTGTTTTTGTTTGTTTGGTTTTTGGTTTTTGGGTCACACCCGGCAGGCTCAGGGGACCATATGGGATGACCGGATTCAAACCACAGTCCTTCTGCATGCAAGGCAAACTCACTACCTCCATGCTATCTCTTCGGCCCCAGGTGAACAATGTGTAAAGCAAATGTCTTACCTGCTATATACTCTGAAATTGCTCCTGGCTTGGGGGACCATATGGGACACCAGGGGATCAAACTGCGGCCTGACCTAGATTAGTGCTTGCAAGGCAAACACCCTACCATTTGCGCCACCGCTCCAGCCCTAGCAACTCACATTTTTTTTTTTGCTTTTATTTATTTTTTTTTATTTAAATACCTTGATTATATACATGATTGTGTTTGGGTTTCAGTCATGTAAAGAACACCACCCATCCATCACCAGTGCAACATTTCTATCACCAATGTCCCAAGTCTCCCTCCTCCCCACCCAACCCCCGCCTGTACTCTAAACAGACTCCATTTCCCTCATACATTCTCATTATTAGGACAGTTCAAAATGTAGTTATTTCTCTAACTAAACTCATCACTCCTTGTGGTGAGCTTCCTGAGGTGAGCTGGAACTTCCAGCTCTTTTCACTTTTGTGTCTGAAAATTATTATTGCAAGAATGTCTTTCATTTTTCTTAAAACCCATAGATGAGTGAGACCATTCTGCGTTTCTCTCTCTCTCTCTCTCTCTCTCTCTCTCTCTCTCTCTCTCTCTCTGACTTATTTCACTCAGCATAATAGATTCCGTGTACATCCATGTATAGGAAAATTTCATGACTTCATCTCCACTGCTGGTGGGAATGCCGTCTAGTTCAACCTTTATGGAAAGTGATATGGAGATTACTCCAAAAACTGGAAATCGAGCTCCCATACGATCCAGCTATACCACTCCTAGGAATATATCCTAGGAACACAAAAATACAATACAAAAGCCCCTTCCTTACACCTATATTCATTGCTGCACTATTTACCATAGCAAGACTATGGAAACAACCAAGATGCCCTTCAACAGACGAATGGCTAAAGAAACTGTGGTACATATACACAACGGAATATTATGCAACTCACATTCTTGTTGGGCTCAAAGCTGGGTTGATCTGGGGCCAGCTCTCCGATCAGCAGGGATTTCATGTACTTCCGCACCAGGCCCTGATTGATGTGGAAGGCCATAAAGGCATCCTGCAGAGTGGAGAGAAAAGAGGCAGCATAAGTTCCCTGGGTCAAGGTGTACTTGGCTTTGCCCAAACACCCCATGCTCGATCTGGCCAGCTGCCATTCCAGGCTGCTCCAGCCTTTCCCAGTTTCCTGGCGCTCAGGATTGCCCAGCAGCTATGTTATTATATGAAGAACTGAAGGGCCCATGATGGGAACCACAGAAATCTAAGTCAGTTCGGCACAGGAATGCAGTTAAATCTGACCAACGGCCATAAAAGGGCTTGGTGGGGCAAGGTGGTTTCTTGGCATTTCTTTGTACCTCCCCTTTTTTGGAGGGCCATACCGAGCAATGCTTAGGGGTTACCCAAGGCTCTATACTCCGGAATCACTCCTGGCGGTGCTCAAGGGACCAGATAGGATGTCAAGGATCGGACCCGGAAGGCTATGTGTATGGCAAGGTGCCTCCTTCCTCTACCTTTTCTTTTTTTGGTGAGGTGACACCCCACAGTGCTTAGGGGTTTACTCCTGGCCCTGCGCTCAGAAATCGTTCCTGGCTGGCTCGGGGCACCATATGGAATGCCGGGGATCAAACCTAGGTCTGCATACAAAGCAAATGCCCTACCGCTGTGCTATCACTCTTGCCCTCCTCTACCTTTTTTTTTTTGCTTTTATTATTATTATTTTAAGTCCGAAGTCTATCAATATATTTGGAGGGAACTGGAAAGGTTATTGGGGGGGAGGAGAATTAACTTTCAGTTGCTGTTTCCTCTGAAAAAATATGATGGTAAAAGACTTCATGAATCCATGATTAAGTTCTTACTAAATTTTGGTCACCAACTTGAAAAGATAATCACATCATGCAAAGAGGTCTATACCAAAATCTTTAAAAACAAGTTGGGTTTCTTTTTTTTAATTAATTAATTAATTAATTAATTTGGTTTTTGTGTCACACCCGGTAGCACTCAGGGGTTACTCCTGGCTCTATGCTCAGAAATTGCTCCTGGCAGGCTTGGGGGACCATATGGGATGCCGGGATTTGAACCACCGTCCTTCTACGTGAAAGGCAATGCCTTACCTCAATGCTATCTCTCCTGCCCCTAATATATTTATTTAAGCACCATGATTACCAACACGTTTGTAGTTGGATTTCAGTCAAAAAAGTACACCCCCCCCTTCACCATTGCAACCTTCCCACCATCAATGCCCCCCATCTCCCTCCTTCCCCAACCCCTGCCTGTCTTCGAGACAGGCTTTCTACTTCTCCCACTCACTACCATTGTCGTGATAGTTGTTGGTGTAGTTATTTCTCTAAATGCACTCACCACTCTTTGTGGGTTTTTGTTTTGGTTTTGGTTTTGGTTTTTTGGGCCACACCCGTTTGATGCTCAGGGGTTAGTGCTGGCTAAGCGCTCAGAAATTGCCCCTGGCTTGGGGGTGTTGTGTATGTAAATATTTTAGGGGATTATTATGTTACTGACCCTACCCTGATCGGTGATTGTGCCCTACCCTAGGGTGTGACCTGGCATTCTGCCCCCACCCTAGGGTGGTACCTGATTCTGCTTCCACCATTGGGTGATTCTGGGGGATAAAAACAAGGGTCTGTGGGAAGCGAGAGGCTTTTTTTTTTTTTTTTTTTTTTTTTTTTTTTTGGGCCACACCCGGTGACGCTCAGGTGTTACTCCTGGCTATGCGCTCAGAAGTCGCTCCTGGCTTGGGGGACCATATGGGACGCCGGGGATCGAACCGAGGTCCGTCCTAGGATAGCGCAGGCAAGGCAGGCACCTTACCGCTAGCGCCACCGCCCGGCCCCGCGAGAGGCTTTTTGCTAGAACTAAGGCTGAGACCTTGGACTTCAGTCTTGTCCACCAAATAAAGCTAATATTTCCACAAGCCTGACTGTCTGCGAACTGTTTACCCGCCGTTTCACCTCAGAACCGTCAGCTGGACGGGGTGGCAGATGCGTGCTTCGAGCTGAAGGGGAAAGACCTCATCCGCCATCCCTCCATCAGTCAACCTCTTCAGGGGCTGAATTGCAACGGGGGGGGGGGGGGGGGGGGGGAGACCATATGGGATGCCAGGGGATTGAACCTCGGTCCTTCCTTGGCTAGCTCTTGCAAGCCAGACACCTTACCTCTAGCACCTAGCACCACCTCGCCGGCCCCACCACTCTTTGTGGTAAGCTTCACATCATAGGCTGGTCCTTTCAAATCTCGTCTCTATTGTCTGAATATTATTACCATACCATCTTTTATTTTTCTTAAAATCCCACAGGCGAGTGAGATTATTTTGCGTCTATCTCTCTCTAACCCTCTGACTCATTTCACTCAGCATAAGAGTCCATGTCTGTCTATGTAGAGGAAAATGTCATGACTTCATCTCTCCTGATGGCTGCATAATATTCCATCGTGCGTATGTACCAGTCTCTTTAGCCACTATTGTCGTCTATTGTCATCTGGCATCTGTCATATTGGCATCTAGGTTGGTTCCAGATTCTGGCTATCGTGCAAAAAAATAAAAGAGCTGCACCTCTACCTTCTAGAGAGTCTTGAGCAATGCGCTTTTTCCCTCCAAAAAAATCTTTGCAACAAGGGAGACAAGACTCCAGCAAGAACAGAGGCTGAACTTTGCCCTTCTCTCCCAGAGGCAGTGCAGAAGAGAACTCACCAAGAACTGCCGGCCCCTACCCCGGGGCGATTCATCTCAAATAAAATAGGCGGGGTCAGCCCAGCAAAATTTCGAGGCCCCGGACAGGCCCCAAGCCTTGCTAGCAGGCGACAAGCAGCCGGGGCGGAGCCTGCAGCCGGGTGGCACCACATGTCCAGACCAATCGCGGGCCCCCTCCAAGGCCGCCCCGGCCCCCCAACGCGTCCAGCTGGGGAAACCCTGGCCAGCGGGCCTGCTGGTGCGCGCAGGCGCCGGGCTCAGCCTCCGGGCTTCCGGGGGGGGGGGGGTGGCCTTAGGGCTCCGGCTGCCAGTGGCCGCGAGTGAACCCCAAGTCTGGGGTGACTGCCCGCTGGGAAGCATCTAAACGCGGCTGCAACGGGACAGAACCCTGTGGTCTTGGTGGCACATTCAGGAGTGATGATGGCAGGGAGTGGGCACCCCATGGTCACACCCCTGTCCCTGGAGGGGGGGAAGCTGGGTTGAATTGTGGGGGGACTGGAAGGGATGCAGAATATGGTGAGGGGGGGAGATGCTCCAGCCTTTGGGTCCCCAGAGAAGGTGGTGGCCCCCCAGTTCTGCACCCAAATCTGCCCCTCCAAAAGCCAGTTATGCAGAGAAGGGTGCAAGCTAGGCCGGGTGTGTGTGTCTGTATGTGTGTGTCTGTGTGTGTGTGTCTGTGTGTGAGAAGGGTGCAAGCTGTGTGTGTGTGTGTGTTTCTCTGTGTGTGAGAAGGGGGCAAGCTAGGCTGGGTGTGTGTGTGTGTGTCTGTCTGTCTGTCTGTCTGTGTGTGAGAAGGGTGCAAGCTAGGCCGGGTGTGTGTGTGTCTGTGTGTCTGTGTGTGAGAAGGGTGCAAGCTAGGCCGGGTGTGTGTGTATCTGTGTGTGTGTGTCTGTGTGTGTGTCTGTGTGTGTCTCTGTGTGTGTGTGTAACTGACCCGACAGAAAGGCCTCCCCACTTCATGCAAATAATAGAGGGGGCATTCGAGGCTGGATTTGGGAAGTGCATCTGACCCCCCCCCCCAAATAAAGTGGCTTGAAGGGAAGGAAAAAAAAGGAAGCAGCCTCCTCGCTTTCTGCAAAAAAAATAAAAATAAAATGTGCTGAGTTCTCTCGGCTGCAACAGGCCTTCAGCGCTTCTAAGCATCCCTCTGCACCCCCCCCCCCAAAGCCCTAGTGGATCGCCAATCACGCGTATAACGGGCCCCCCAAGTGGAGGGCAACGCCTGAGACCCCCCAAAAAACGGTTTCCTCTATCCGATCTCGATTTACCCCCCCCCACACACACACACAGTCCAGGCCCACCTCTATCTAGGCCCTGCACCCCTGGCCGGAGGAGGAGAGCGCTCTGCACAGGCCCGGCCCTTTGTTCCAGCCAGCGTGCCCGGGGGCACCCCGACACCCCGGGCTCCATGTTTCTGCCAGCGGGCTTCCTCCAGCCAGCCTGGGGATCGAGCTACAGGTCGATCGGCCTGGCCTGCCTGGGATCCGCCCAGCTCACCGTGGCATCCTGCCCCGCGTAGTGGCTGATGACGCGGGAGCCCCCCGGGTGGCGCCGCACGAAGTCGCTGATGTCGTAGACGCGGCGCTCCACCACCAGCCAGCGCTCCCGCTCGCGGCCCGAGCGCTGCGCCACCTCGTCCCAGGTGAAGTAGCGGGGCGCCGGCTCCCCGGCCGGGGCTTCGGGCGCCATCGGGGCGTGCACAAGGCGATGCGCGCTGCAGCGCTGCAAGCGGACAGAGCGCGCGCCGGGCTCCGGGAGCGCGGGCCCGGCTTTTCAGCCGTCGGGGCGCCGCTCGCGGGGCCGCCCCCCGGGAGCTGTCATTGGCCGAGCCGCGTGGCGCGACGCCGCCTCCCGCGCCACCCGCTCGCCCGCCCGACCGCTCGCCCACCCGCGCTCTCGCGGGCGCCTCCTCGCGGGCGCCCGCTGCGGGTGCGGCCTCTTGCACGCTCGCGAGCGCTGGATCGGGGCCCGGGGAGGAACTGGGGAGTGGGAGAAGGGGGAGCGTCAGGTCCTGGTTGTGGCTCCCCGGCTGTCTGTCTGTCTGTCTGTCTGTCTGTCTGTCTGTCTGTCTGTCTGTCTGTCTGTCTGTCCGTCCGTCCGTCTGTTTGTCTGTCCACACGCATACAGTCTCACGGGTGCTGGCTGGAAAAGTGGGGTGGCAGCTGTCTCCACATCTGACACTCTCTGTCTCTCTCTGTGTCTCTGTCTCTCTGTCTCTGTCTCTCTCACACACACACACACAGTCCCAGGGGTACTTACCAGGAAAGTGGAGTGGCAGCTGTCTCCATATCTGATGCTTTCGTGTCTGTCTGTCTGTCTGTCTGTCTGTCTATTTCTCTCTCTGCCTCTCTGTCTCTCTCTCTGTCTCTGTCTCTCTCTGTCTCTCTCTATCTCTCTGTCTCTCTGTCTCTCTGTCTTTCTCTCTGTCTCTCTCTGTCTCTCTGTCTCTGTGTCTCTTTCTCTGTCTCTCTCTCTGTCTCTCTGTCTCTGTCTCTGTCTCTCTCTCTCTCTCTGTCTCTCTCTCTCACAGAGCCCCAGGGGTGCTGGCCAGGAAAGTGGAGTGGTGGTTGGTTTTTTTTCATTTATCTTTAGATAGGGACACTCTCTGTCTCTGTCTCTGTCTCTCTCTCTGTCTCTCTCTCTCTTTCTCTCTCACAGAGCCCCAGGGGTGCTGGCCAGGAAAGTGGAGTGGTGGTTGATTTTTTCATTTGATTTTTAGATAGGGACACTCTCTGTCTCTGTCTCTGTCTCTCTGTCTCTCTCTGTCTCTCTGTCTCTGTCTCTGTCTCTCTCTCACACACATACACACACACACACACACACACACACACACACACACACACACAGCCCCAGGGCTGCTGGCCGGGAAAGTGGAGTGGTGGTTGGTTTTTTCATTTGATCTTTAGATAGGGACACTCTCTGTCTCTGTCTCTCTGTCTCTGTCTGTCTGTCTGTCTGTCTCTGTCTCTGTCTGTCTGTCTCTCTCTCTCTCTCTCTCTCTCTCACACACACACACACACACACAGTCCCAGAGGTGCTGACCCAGCTGCCTTTGCATCTGATCTTAGATGGGGACACTCTGTGTCTCTGTCTCTCTGTGTGTGTCTCTCTCTCACACACATACAGTCCTGGGGGTGCTGGCCAGAAAAAGATAGGGTGGGAGGGTGGTTGTCTCTGCATCTGATCTTTAGTAGACAGGGAAGCTCTCTGTCTCCCTCTCACTGTGTCTGCCTGCCAGTCTGTCTATCTCATACATGTCTTACATAGGGCCCCAAGGGATGCTAACCAAAAAAGGATGGGGTGTGGGTGGAGTGTGGGGTGGTTGTTGTCACAGCTTACTTTAGACAGGGTCAGGAAAATATTCTTTCTTTCTCTCTCTCTCTCTTACACACAGTCCCTGGGGGTGCTGGCCTTGTTGCAATCATCTTATGAGTAGTAGCCAGAATGAGCTGTTTGGGATGGGAAGTGTTGGTGCTAGTAGCACTAATCTCTGCACCCTCTGATAATAAAAATCCCCTACAAATGTTGTAACTCTGCTTATATTTATTGATTTGTTTTCGTGTTCTAATTGCTTTTTTGGGGGGGTCACACCCGGCAACTCTCAGGGGTTACTTCTGGCTCTGTGCTCAGAAATAACCCCCAGCAGGCTCGGGGGACCATTTGGGATGTCGGGATTCAAACCACGGTTCTTCTGCATGCAAGGCAAACGCCTTACCGCTGTGCTATCTCTCCGGCCCCATTCTAATTGCTTTTATCCTTTAATATTTTGGTTTTTGGGTCACACCCAGTGGCACTCAGGGGTTACTCCTGGCTCTGTGCTCAGAAATCACTGCTGGCAGACTCGGGGGACCATCTGGGATGCTGGGAATTGAACTTGGATCCATTCGGGTCAGCCGTGTGCAAGGCAAATGCCCTACCTCTGTGCTATTGCTCTGGTCCCCATCTCCATTGCTCTTAAGTAGAGCGAACCCCTTAGAGAAGTGGAGCAGCTTCCCCTGATTCCCCTGACTTCTATGAGGCCCATGTGGAACATTTTGGTCTTCAAGCTGAGGTGTCTCTCTGCATCCTAGAGAAACAAGGGATTTGGGGTGTGGTCTGGGTTCCATCCCCGGCATCCCACATGGTTTCCCGAGCACTGCCTGGAGTGATCCTGAGTGCAGTGCCAGGAGTAACCCCTAAGTATCATTGAATGTGACTCCAAAACTAAAAAATAAACACAATACAACAAACCATGGGAATGGGCAGAACCTTTCAAATAGAAAATAACCCAGGCCCCGGAGGAGACAACAACAGACCAGAAGCTGTTGAAGAGAATTGCAATTGAAGAGAATTGAAGAGAACCAAAATACTCCAACTAAACCTTTTTTTTTTTGACATTTGCTTGTTCAACAAATTCATTATAAAGCTCTGACTTCAGTGCTTGAAACCATTGATGGTATTTTTCAAACAGTAGCTCTGTCCATTCTCACATCATGCTTAGGAGGCTGGAGCTTTTTTTGACTTCACTTTCAGGTGGAGGAGCAGCTTTCAAAAGACTTAAAGCCTTTTGTCAGACAGCTGGAAGGACCGGAAGCACATTCTGTCAGACATTTTGTCAGACAGCTGGAAGGACCAGAGGCAGAGAGTGAATAGTAAACTTGTGACCAAAAGCATAAAACCATCTCATCCTCTGGGCTAGGGTGAGAAACAGCCTTAGAAATCGATAGCACAGCAGGAGGGTGTTTACTTTGCACCTGGCTGACCTAGGACGTACCCAGGTTCAATCCCCTGCACATCCCATATGGTCCCCCGAGCCTACCAGGAGTGATTTCTGAGTACAGAGCCAGTAGTAACCCCTGAGTGCCACTGAGTGTGGCCCAAAACAACTCCCCCCAAAAATCTGGAGAGAGAGAACCAAATCTTTTTATAATATCACCATCATCATCATCATCATCATCAATTTTGCCCAGTTGGCAATGGATAGAAATAATGGCCATAAAATGGTTTGTTCCTCAGAGCATAGAACTTTGCTCTTGGGAACATGGGAAGCAGATGGATAGTGCCAAGATTTTGGTCCTTCCCATTTTGCCATACCTGGCGATGCTCAGGGATTACTCCTGATTCTGTACTCAAAGACCACTCCTGGCGGAACTCAACGTATCACATCCAGTGCCAGGGATCAAACCAGGGTTAGCTGTGTACAAGACACATGCCTTAACCCTTGTGGTCTCTCTCCAGGATCTGGGCCAAATATGTATAGCAAATTGAATAAATTGGCAAGCCTAGAAGTAAGTGTCAGGCTGATAACTGAAGAAAACGGTCAGGCCTGGGAGATCCAGAGTGTAGAGTGATACCAGATAAGCAGGAGAAGGAACAGGCTGGGAGGGCTCTGTAGTGGGAGAGAAAGTTCCTGAACATGAGGGTTGCACCAGCGGAAGTTACCAGAAGAGTCTATGGGTGCAAAGACCTGGAGAAAATAACTTGTGGTTGGTGTTTCATAATTTAACACCCTGATGTTGTCCTTTTTAATTTGTAAATTGCTTAATCTCATTAAACAAGAGAAACCCCCCTCACCCTGATTCAACTTCTTCTCTGGAATGGTGCTGTAGGAAAAATAGTTGGGTGGCTTTTTTAAAAAATTAATTTAGGGGCCGAAGAGATAGCATGGAGGTAGGGCGTGCAAATCCCAGCATCCCATATAGTCCCCCCCAGCCTGCCAAGAGCAATTTCTGAGCATAGAGCCAGGAGTAACCCCTGAGTGCTGCTGGGTGTGACCCCCCAAAAAATAATTTACTTATTTATTTTGGGTTATTGTTGAGGGGAGTTATACCTGCGGTGTTCAGGGTTTACTCTGTGCTCAGAGTGCTGGGGAACTTATACGTTGCTGGGGATCAAATCCAGGTCAGCTCCTTGCAAAGCAAGTGCCTTCCTTTCTTTAATATGTCTTTGGGGGGCTGAAGTGGTAGCACTGAGGTAGGGCATTTGCCTTGCATGCAACTGACCCTGGATGGATATGGGGTTGATCCTTGGCATCTTATATGGACCCCCAAACCAGGAGTGATTTATTTCTGAGTGCAGAGCCAGGAGTAACCTCTGAGCTCTGCCAGGTGTGACCCCAAAACAAATATATATAATTATACATAAAGATATTATATATCTTTGCCCTTATATATCTTTGGCCTCTTTGGTGACATTTCAGAATCTTTTTTTTTTTTTTTTTTTTTTTTTGTTTTTGGTTTTTGGGCCACACCCGTTTGACGCTCAGGGGTTACTCCTGGCTATGCACTCAGAAATTGCCTCTGGCTTGGGGGAACCATATGGGACGCCGGGGGATCGAACCGCGGTCCGTTCCTTGACTAGCGCTTGTAAGGCAGACACCTTACCTCTAGCGCCACCTTCCCGGCCTCCGACATTTCAGAATCTTGATGTGTTCCAGGTCTGGGCTGGCTTGGAGCTCAGTGGAAGAACCTGTGTTTATGTGTGTGAAACTCAGGGTTCAATCCAAGTTTAGCAAATAAATAAATAAATAAATAATTCTGGTAATATCCCATGATTATATAGGGAGTCTCTCTCTTTTTTTTAGACCCACACCCAGTGGTGTTCGATGTTTACTCCTTGCAACTTTCGTGGGAGTCCCCCGACCAGCGGGGGTGTGGAAATGAAAGTTGCTAGTTATTAGTGGGTTCACTCGAGCAGAACCGACCTGTAAAGAAGAACTAGAGAAATTAGTAACAGAAGCCTTCAGGACAACACATGCTGTTCAAAAAGGGAAGTTTATTGTTGGGGGATCAGCTTTTAAGGGCTGAAACACGTCAAGGGTGTTACAAATTTTACACCAATCACAGTTACAAGCATTCATTAGCATAAACTGGGGCAGGTAGTAGGGAGGGGCAAAGAGGTAGACCTGAGCACGTTTTACTAAAAGGCATAAGATTCAAACAGAGTTCTTAATAATGTTTGCTAACACAAAGGCAAACTCTATATTTTTCTTTCTGGCTGGATATATTGGGCTGCTCTGAATTACTTTATTTTTGTCTATTTCCTTTGTTCTCAAGGCATGGGCCTTTTGGTCACGTGGGTGACCAGATTAGGAATTACTGAGGTGTCCTATGTCCCAGGTTTCATCAGCTAGGCTCCCCACAACTCCTCGCTCTGAACTATTCCTATTGTGTGCAGGGGGCCCTATGGGATGCCGGGGATTGAAGCTAAGTCAGCCAAGCATAAGGCTAATGCCCTACCTGCTGTATTATCTCTCCTGCCCCTCAGGAACTCTTATAAGCAAACAATTTAAGGACCGGAGCAATAGGATCCTCCTTGGTGTTTGTGTATATATGTATGTATGAGGCACACCTAATGGTGCTGAGGAGTTACTCCTGGCTCTGTACTCAAGAATTACTCTTGGTGGTTCTCAGGGGACCATAGGGGATGCCAAGGATCAAACTTGTGCAAGGCAAGCGCCCTCCACCTGTACTATCTCTCAAGCTTTTTACATCTCTCCAGCCTCTAGATCTTTTGCAAAGTCAACAAGTAAAACACAATAAAAATTTGCCCCTCTTCCCCATCCCTGCTGTTGTTACGGTTCAAGTTGACATCCACGTCGGTGCTGACAAAGACCACCTCCAATTATGCAAGATGCATAAAGGAATTTATTTGGTATACCGAGGTCCGAGCCTCGTCCAACTAGGGGAGTTTTGGCAAGGACCCCGAGTCAAATCTTCAAGCAGTTTATATAGAAACCACAAGCAGTAACAGTACAATCATTTCATTGTGTAGATGTCTTAATCACTGATTTTACTGGCTCAACTTTGGTTGTCTAGGGATACTCTGATTCAAACCCTGGAGGACAAGGAAGTCTTTGGTTGTCAGGGTAGGCTGTTTTGAGTGGCAGGACACACTTGACTCTGTGCTCAGAAATCACTCCTGGCATGCTGGGGGAACCTTATGGAACGCCAGCATTAGAACCTCTCTCCAGCCCTGTCAGGCAAGCCTTATCAGGCAGAGCGCATACCAAGCTCATTCAACTACTAGTTCCTGGGCCCGGAGAGATTGCACAGCGGCGTTTGCCTTGCTAGCAGCCAATCCAGGACCAAAGGTGGTTGGTTCGAATCTCGGTGTCCCATATGGTCCCCCGTGCCTGCTAGGAGCTATTTCTGAGCAGACAGCCAGGAGTAACCCCTGAGCACCACCGGGTGTGGCCCAAAAACCAAAACCAAAACAAAACAAAAAAACTACTAGTTACTTACATTGGAGGGCACCAACTTTGATTTTATTTCTGAGCAACTCTCTGCCATCACCTAGGAGTGGAAAAATAGGGGTACACTTTGCTAGGGTTAGGGCTGATCTTAGTCTAGATTTTCTTATCTTGTACTTACTGGAGGAATCTTAATTCTTACACTGTCTCTTACACTTCTCCTCAGGCTATTGAAGATAGAAACCATTTTTTTTTTCTTTTGGTTTTTGGGCCACACCCGGCATTGCTCAGGAGTTACTCCTTGCTGTCTGCTCAGAAATAGCTCCTGGCAGACACGGGGGACCATATGGGACACCGGGATTCGAACCAACCACCTTAGGTCCTGGATCGGCTGTTTGCAAGGCAAACGCCGCTGTGCTCTCTCCAGGCCCAGAAACCATTTTTCATTCCTTTTTTTTTTTTTTTTTTTTTTTGGTTTTTGGGTCACACCCAGCAGTGCTCAGGGGTTACTCCTGGCTCTATGATCAGAAATCGCTCTTGACAAGGTCAGGGGACCATATGGGATGACGAGATTTGAACCACCGACCTTTTGCATGCAAGGCAAACCCCTTACCTTCATGCTATCTCTCTGGCCCCTGAAACCATTTTCAAAGTCCCTGAAAGTAAGCAGTTGAGGGGCCCAGAGCAATTGTACAATGAAGAGGGCATTTACCTTGCACACAGAGGACCCGGCTTCTATACCCAGTATCCCCTATGATTCCTCAAGCCTGCCAGGACTGATCTCTGAGTGCAGAACCAGGAATAAGCCCTGCACACCAGCAGGTATAACCCAAAAACCAAGGAAAAAAATATAGTTAGACCAGGAGTAGTTTCTGAGTGCAGAATCAGGACAAACTCCTGAGCACTCCTGAGCATGCAAGAACCAAGAAAAAAAAATTTTTTTTTGTTTGTTTTTTTGGGTCACACCGGCAGAGCTCAAGGGTTACTCCTGGCTCTAGGCTCAGAAATCGCCCCTGGCAGGCACAGGGGGCCATATGGGATGCCAGGATGCGAACCACCATCCTTCTGCATGAAAGGCAAATGCCTTACCTCCATGCTATCTCTCCGGCCCCAAGAAAAAATAAATTTTAATAAAAGAGAGAAAGGGTTTACTGAAACCCTGAAGACCAGTATATGAAGTCCATCCTTTCCAGATAGTGCAACTGAGATGCAAAGAGCTAGAACACAAACAAACAAAAAAAAGAAAAAAAAAGGACCGGAGCGATAGCTCAGCAGTAGTGTATTTGCCTTGCATGTGGCTGATCCAAGACAGATCTTAGTTCAATCCCCAGCATCCCATATGCCCCCCACCAAGCCAGGAGTGATTTCTGAGCTCATAGCCAGGAGTAAACCCTGAGCATCACTGGGTGTGGCCCAAAGACGATGGTTCAAATTCTGGCATCTCATATGGTCCCCTGAGCCTGCCAGAGGCGATTTCTGAGTGTAGAGCCAGGAGTGGCCCCTGAGCGCTGACGGGTGGTGACCCCCCAAACAAAAAGAAAGAAAATCTGGACCAGAGAGATAGAACAGTGGGTAAGGCACATGTCTTGCATATAGCATGGCACCATGTATGGGTCTCTGAACTCCAATTGGAATAAACCCTGAGCACTGCTAGGTGTAGCCCAATGGCAACAACAACAACAAAAAAAGCATTTCTGGACCAGAAATATAGAGAATATCAGAGTTAAAGAACTTGCCTTCCGGGCCCGGAGAGATAGCATAGCGACGTTTGCCTTGCAAGCAGCCGATCCAGGACCAAAGGTGGTTGGTTCGAATCCCGGTGTCCCATATGGTCCCCCGTGCCTGTCAGGAGCTATTTCTGAGCAGACAGCCAGGAGTAACCCTGAGCACTGCCGGGTGTGACCCAAAAACCAAAAACAACAACAACAACAACAAAAACAAACAAACAAACAAACATAAATAAATAAATAAATAAATAAATAAATAAAGTAATTTTTTTTTTTTTTTTTTTTTTTTGGATTTTTTGGGTCACACCCGGCAGCGCTCAGGGGTTTTTCCTGGCTCCAGGCTCAGAAATTGCTCCTGGCAGGCACGGGGGACCATATGGGGCGCCGGGATTCGAACCGATGACCTCCTGCATGAAAGGCAAACGCCTTACCTCCATGCTATCTCTCCGGCCCCCAAATAAAGTAATTTTTAAAAAATCTAAAAAGAAGCAAAATAAAGAACTTTGGATCTGAGACTGTGCTGCCAGCTGCCAGTCTGGCTTCCAACCTTCAGGCACAAAACTGGTTTTTCCTCATCAAATCTTGACCAAGCCACTTCCAATTTATGTGCTCTCTTATCATAGCTTCAGGGTTCCAGGTCTAAGAAGGGAACCCAGGTATGATTCTCCTAGAATTCCAGGTTAGTGGATGAGTTCGGCTCCAGCACTTATACAAGGTAAGTCCAACAATGAGGAAAAGATAAGGCGATACAAATGTCAGCCAGAGGGGGACTAGTCATTTATGTCAGATAAACTCAAGCAAAAGCTGGAAGGACAGAGGGATTTTCATCAAAAGAAAAGGATTAGTTGAAGAAAGAATAAAAGATCAGCACTGTGGCCTGGAGGGATAGTACAGCCTGGTAGGTGTTGGCCTCCCACACGGTTGACCTGAGTTCCATCCCCAGCACCCCATATGGTCTCCTAAGCCTGGTATCAGAGCATGGAGCCAAGAATAATAGGCCCTCAGCACCACTAGGTTTGGCCCCCAAACCAAAAGCAAATTTATATTTGTGTGCTTCTGATAACAGTTTTAAAATAGCCAAAATTGATAGGAAAGACAAGTAAATAAATTCATATTGGTAGTTGGTGATTTTCTTTTTTCTTTTTATTCCTTTTTAAAATAATTTCTTTATTTAGGGGCCCAAGTGACAGCACAGTGGATAGGTAGTTTGCCTTGCAGGAAGCCAACCAGGGTTTGATCCCCAGTATCCCATATCTCATACAGTCCCCCTAGGGCCTGCCAGGTGTGATTTCTTTTTTTTTTTTTTTATTTGAACACCTTGATTACATACATGATTGTGTTTGGGTTTCAGTCATGTAAAGAACACCACCCATCACCAGTGCAACATTCCCATCACCAATGTCCCAAGTCTTCCTCCTCCCCACCCGACCCCCACCTGTACTCTAAACAGGCTCTCCATTTCCCTCATACATTCTCATTATTAGGACAGTTCAAAATGTAGTTATTTCTCTAACTAAACTCATCACTCTTTGTGGTGAGCTTCCTGAGGTGAGCTGGAACTTCCAGCTCTTTTCTCTTTTGTGTCTGAAAATTATTATTGCAAGAATGTCTTTCATTTTTCTTAAAACCCATAGATGAGTGAGACCATTCTGCGTTTCTCTCTCTCTCTCTCTCTCTCTCTCTCTCTCTCTGACTTATTTCACTCAGCATAATAGATTCTGTGTACATCCATGTATAGGAAAATTTCATGACTTCATCTCTCCTGACAGCTGCATAATATTCCATTGTGTATATGTACCACAGTTTCCTTAGCCATTCGTCTGTTGAAGGGCATCTTGGTTGTTTCCAGAGTCTTGCTATGGTAAATAGTGCTGCAATGAATATAGGTGTAAGGAAGGGGTTTTTGTATTGTATTTTTGTGTTCCTAGGGTATATTCCTAGGAGTGGTATAGCTGGATCATATGGGAGCTCGATTTCCAGTTTTTGGAGGAATCTCCATATCGCTTTCCATAAAGGTTGAACTAGACGGCATTCCCACCAGCAGTGGATAAGAGTTTCTTTCTCTCCACATCCCCGCCAACACTGTTTATTCTCATTCTTTGTGATGTGTGCCATTCTCTGTGGTGTGAGGTGGTATCTCATCGTTGTTTTGATTTGCATCTCCCTGATGATTAGTGATATGGAGCACTTTTTCATGTGTCTTTTGGCCATCTGTATTTCTTCTTTGTTTTTTTTTTTTTTTGGGGGGGGGGGCCCACACCCGGCGTTGCTCAGAGGTTACTCCTGGCTGTCTGCTCAGAAATAGCTCCTGGCAAGCACGGGGGACCATATGGGACACCAGGATTCGAACCAACCGCCTTTGGTCCTGGATCGGCTGCTTGCAAGGCAAATGCCGCTGAGCTATCTCTCTGGGCCCTGTATTTCTTCTTTGTCAAAGTGTCTGTTCATTTCTTCTCCCCATTTTTTGATGGGATTAGATGTTTTTTTCTTGTAAAGTTCTGTCAGTGCCTTGTATATTTTGGAGATTAGCCAGGTGTGATTTCTTTTCTTTTTTCTTTTCTTTTCTTTTTTTTTTTTTTTTTGCTTTTGTTTTTGTTTTTGGGTCACACCTGGCAGTGTTCAGGGGTTACTCCTGGCTCTATGCTCAGAAATCGCTCCTGGCAGGCTCGGGGGACCATATCCATATGCGATGCTGGGATTTGAACCACCTTCCTTCTGCATGCAAGGCAAATGCTCTACCTCTATGCTCTCTCTCCAGCCTCCAGGTGTGATTTCTAATTACAAAACCAGAAGTAACCTGAAAGCCGCTGGGTATGGCCCCAAAACAAAACAAGTCTTTATTTAAACATGTGGCTTAGGGGTTGGAGCAATAGTACAGTTGTAAGGTTGTTTGCCTTGCATGCAGTCAATCAGGGATGGACCTGGGTTCTGTATCTAATGTTCCATATGGTCCAGCAAGGCTGCCAGGAGCAATTTCCAAGTTCAGAGCCAGGAGGAGTAACCCCTCAGCACTGCTGAATGTGACCCAGAAACCAAATAAAATAAAATAAAACAAAATAAACACGTGGCTTACAAAGTTGCCTTATAAAAAGCCGGAGAGATAGCACAATGGTAGGGCATTTGCTTTGTATGTAGCCAATCCAGTACAGACAGTGATTCGAATCCCAGCATCCCATATGGTCCCCTGTGCCTGCCAGGAGCGATTTCTGAGCACAGAGCCAGGAGTAACCCCTGAACACTGCAGCATGGGGCCCAAAAACCAAAAGCAAGGAAACAAACTAAGTTACCTATAATACGTATTTCTGGCATTCACTGTTTCAGGGCTAATCCCATCACCCAATTAACATTCCCTCCACCTTTGTCCCCAATTTCTCACTCTCTCCTAAGCTGGTTTCTTGGCACGTATAAATAGTTAGAATTGCTTGTTATAACTAAATGGTAATAAAAAGTAAAGAAAAGATTTCATCAACAGAAAAGGTGTGCAAATTGTAATCTGTTGAAATTGGGGTCATGATGTCATTGACCGAAGATTTACTAAGGTGTTTATTGCTAGCTGAGCATTCTTTTTTGTTTGTTTTTGGGCCAAACCCCATGGTGCTCAAGGGTTACTCTTGCTCTGCACTCAGAAATTGCTCCTGGCAAGCTCGGGGAACCATTTGGGATGCTGGGATTCGAACCACTTTCCGTTCTGAATCGGCTGTGTATAAGGCAAATGCCCTACCACTATCTCTTCTGCCCTAGCTCTGTTCTGTGTTACTGGTTTTGTTTGTTGAGCTTAGGTGGATTTTATGATAATTTCTTTTTTTTTAATTAATATATTTATTTATTTAACCACCTTGATTACAAACATGATTGTGGTTGTGTTTCAGTCATGTAAAGAACACCCCCCCTTGACCATTGCAACATTCCCATCACCAATGTCACAAATCTCCCTCCTCCCCCCCAACCCCACCTGTACTCTAGACAGAATTTCTACTTCCCTCGTTCATTCTCATTGTTAGGATAGTTCTTTTTTTCTTTTTTCTTTTTTCTTTTTTGTTTTTTTGGGCCACACCCGGCGGTGCTCAGGGGTTACTCCTGGCTGTCTGCTCAGAAATAGCTCCTGGCAGGCATGGGGGACCATATGGGACACCGGGATTCGAACCAACCACCTTTGGTCCTGGATCGGCTGCTTGCAAGGCAAACACCGCTGTGCTATCTCTCCTGGCCCCATTAGGATAGTTCTCAATGTAGTTATTTCTCTAACTACACTCATCACTCTTTGTGGTGAGCTTCATGAAGTGAGCTGAAACTTCCAGCCCTTCCCTCTTTTTTTTTTCTATTACTTGGATGAGGAAAGATTCTAGGATGAGAAGGAGGGAGAGCGAGGAAGAAAGAAAACCACTAATAATCTAATATTATTGGCTTTCCTTACAGAAAAAGCTCCTAATACATTGGGAGATTGGGAGTTGGGGAGAGAGAAAGAAAGAGAGGGGGGAAGAGAAGAGAGGAGAGGAGAGAAAGAGAGAAGAGGTAAAGAAAGAAAAGAACAGAAGTTCTAAGAGAGTCTCTCCCAAGTAAGTGATACTATCATCACTTTGGGGAAGAATGGCAGTCTTGGTTACAACTAGGTTTTAATTGAGGAGGTGCTGAGTAAATGAGAGAGAGAGGAGAGAGAGAAGAAAGAGAAGAGAGAAGGGGAGAGAGGGGAGAGAGAGAAGAGAGAGCAGAGAAAGAGAAGAGAGAAGAAAGAGAGAGAGGAGAGAGAGTTTTATCACCCTTCCCTCTTTTGTCTCTGAAAATTATTGCAAGAATGTCTTTCATTTTTTCTTTTTTTTTTTTTTGGGCCACACCCGGTAATGCTCAGGGGTTACTCCTGGCTATGTGCTCAGAAGTTGTTCCTGGCTTGGGGGACCATATGGGACACCGGGGGATCGAACCGTGGTCCGTCCAAGGCTAGCGCAGGCAAGGCAGGCACCTTACCTTTAGCGCCACCGCCCGGCCCCTCATTTTTTCTTAAAACCCATAGATGAGTGAGACTATTCTGTGTCTTTCTCTCTCCCTATGACTTATTTCACTCAGCATAATAGATTCCGTGTACATCCATGTATAGGAAAATTTCATGACTTCATCTCTCCTGACAGCTGCATAATATTCCATTGTGTATATGTACCACAGTTTCTTTAGCCATTCGTCTGTTGAAGGGCATCTTGGTTGTTTCCAGAATTTGGCTATGGTAAATAGTGCTGCAATGAATATAGGTGTAAGGAAGGGATTTTAGTATTGTATTTTTGTGTTCCTAGGGTATATCCCCAGGACTGGTATAGCTGGATCATATTAGAGCTCAATTTCCAGTTTTTGGAGGAATCTCCATATTGCTTTCCATAAAGGTTGAACTAGACGGCATTCCTTGCAGCAGTGGATAAGAGTTCCTTTCTCTCCACATCTCCACCAGCACTGTTTGTTCTCATTCTTTGTGATGTGCACCAATCTCTGTGGCATGAGATGATACCTCATAGTTGTTTTGATTTGCATCTCCCTGATGATTAGTGACGTGGGGTATTTTTTCATGTGCCTTTTGGCTATTTGTATTTCTTTTTTGTCAAATTGTCTGTCCACTTCTCCCCATTTTTTGATGGGTTTAGATGGTTTCTTTCTTGTAAAGTTCTGTCAGTGCCTTGTATATTTTGAAGATTAAACCCTTATCTGATGGGTGAATAGTTTCTCCCTCTCAGTGGGTGTCTCTTGTATCTTGGGCACTATTTCCTTTGAGGTGCAGAAGCTTCTCAGCTTAATATATTCCCATCTGCTAATCTCTGCGGATTCTATGATAATTTCATATCTAATTTGCTGCATTCCTCCTGGGATGTCAGTATCGAAAAATATGGAGGTGTCCTGAGATTGCATATGTGGCCGTGTGGCCCAAGACTTTAAGGATCTGTAGGCTGAGTCCATGAGCTAATGTAATGGTGGCAAGATCCTGTGCATGGTTACCTGGGCTTCTGGAAGATCAGAGGTGTGATGAGAGGGTGGGGGACACCTCTCAACCTGACTCCAAAATGACCCCAGAGAACTCCATCCCCAAACCAGCATATCTGGAGTTTTGACAGTTTGTGTCTCTGCAGAGATTAGTGGAAAAGTGGTGACATATTTGCTATTGGCATGGTGGCAGTTGTGGGGCATGTCTAAAGTTGAAGTTTTTCTTCCTTCATTGACAGTTTCTGGGTCACACCTGTTTTTTATTGGGCCCAACCCCTTCTTAAATACATATTAAAACTATTGGGTCATCAAGTCAAGAATATATGAAAAGGACATGAGCCAACTGGCATTTATCTCATAATGGATGGCTGATGAAAAAATAATGTGATTCATCTCATTAACAAAATAATGGAGATATGGTTCTTTCATAAAAGACACAGTAAAGACATTTATCAAAATTCCACACCCTTTATGACTGAAAAAAATGAGCAAAAACCAAGAGGCAGGTGCTTTCTCTATTTCAGGGATTCCCTTTCTCTCTCTCTCTCTCTCTCTCTCTCTCTCTCTCTCTCTCTCTCTCTCTCTCATATTTTTGGGCCACACCTGACAATGCTCAGGGGGATTGTTCCTGTCTCTGTGTTAATAAATCGCTCCTGGCAGGCTTGGGGAACCATATATGGAATGCTGGGGATCAAACAGGGTCGATCCCAGGTCGACCACAAATGCCCTACCACTGTGCTATCATTTTGGCCCCAAGGAATTTTTTGCTTCATTTTGTTTTGGGTAGCACCCAGCAGTGCTCAGGGGTTACTCCTGGCTCTGCACTCAGAAATCTTCCTGGCATGGGGCCGGAGAGATAGCATGACGGTAGGGTGTTTGCCTTCATTGCATAAAGATGGTGGTTCAAATCCCAGCATCCTATATGGTCCTTCCCTCCACCCCCCAGCCTGCCAGGAGCGATTTCTGAGTGTAGAGCCAGAAGTAACCCCAGAGTGTCCCTGGCTGTGACCCCAAAACAAAACAAAACAAAACAAAACAAACAAAACAAAACAAAAAAGAAGAAATTGTCCTGGCAGGCTTGGAGGACCATATGCAATGCCGGAGATCAAACCAGGTAGGTCCTTGGTCAGCTGCAGGCAAGGTAAATAACCTACCCACTGTGCTATTGCTCCATTCCGTGTGTGTGTGTGTGTGTGTGTGTGTGTGTGTGTGTGTGTGTGTGTGTGTGTGTGTGTGTGTGTGTGTATTTTCAAGCCACCCCTAGTCATCCTCTGGGCTTATTCCTGGCTTTATGGGTTGACTGGGGATAACCATATAGGGTGCCAGGAATTGAACCCAGCTCAGCCACGTGCAAGGCAAGCAGCTATCCACTCTTCTATCTCTCTACCCCCCCCCCCCCGGGTTCTTTCTTGAGCATGGAGCTCACTTTGTCCTCATGTTTCTCTAGATAAAATCTTTACTTGACTCTTTGTCTCCTCCAGAAATTCTTTTCTGCCAGGGAAAATGATAGACCTGGTAGCATGGGTGGAGATTAGGACTGGTTTTTCCTATTCCTTTAGACAGCAACAGAAAGGGATTGGTTATACATCCTTCTGGAAGCTAGTTGGTTTAAGATCAAGATGTTGGCAGGTTCGGTGGCAGAGGCTTGACTCAAGGGGAAAAAAACCTTGCTTCAAATTATCACTGATTGGGTGTTGTGTATGTAAATATTTTAGGGGATTATTATGTTACTGACCCTAACCTGATTGGTGATTGTGCCCTATCCTAGGGTGTGACCTGGCATTCTGCCCTCACCCTAGGGTAGTACCTGATTCTGCTTCCACCATTGGTTGGTATCTGATCCCACCATTGGGTGGTACCTGATTCTGGGGGATAAAAACAAGGGTCTGTGGAAGGCGAGAGGCTTTTTGCTGGAACTGAGGCTGAGTCTTTGGACTTCAGTCTTGTCCACCGAATAAAGCTAATATTTCCACAAGCCTGACTGCGAGCTGTTTACCTGTCATTTCACCTCAGAACCGTCGGCTAGACAGGGTGGCAGACGCGTGCTCCGAGCTGAAGGGGAAAGACCTCATCCTCCATCCCTCCATCAGTCAACCTCTTTAGGGGCTGACTTACAACATAATGGAATCAGGTACTACTCAATGGTGGGATCAGATACCAACCAATGGTGGAAGCAGAATCAGGCACTACCCTAGGGTGGGGGCAGAATGCCAGGGTAGGGCACAATCACCAATCAGGTTAGGGTCAGTAACATAATAATCCCCTAAAATATTTACATACATAACAATTGGGGACAAAGTGGTAGCACAGTGGTAGAGCATTTGCCTTGCAGGTGGCTGACCCAGGATGGAGGCAGGTTAGATCCCTGGCATCCCATATGGCTCCCCCAAGCCAGGAGTGATTTCTGAGAACAGCCAGAAGTAACCCTTGAGTGCCACTAGTGTGGCCAAAAACAAAGAAATAAAAAAAAAAAATCACTGATAGACCTGAAAAATGGAGGATAGAGGTAGCCCAGAGAGAGATAGTACAGTAGATAAGGTGCTTGCCTTGCACACAGCTGATCCTGGGTTGATCCTCAAACACTGCCTGGGATCCCTTGAGCCCCCTCAGTAATTACCTTTAAATACAGAGCTAGGAGTAAACTCTGAACACTGTTGGGTCTGACCCAAGAACAACAACTACAACTAAAAAAAGGGCAAATATGCTTGGGCTGGAGCCATAGCACAGTGGTAGGGCATTTGGCCTGCACACAGACAACCCAGGTTTGATACCCGGCATCTCATATGGTACCCTGAGCCTGCCAGGAGCAATTTTTGAGCACAGAGCCAGGAGTAATCCCTGAACGCTGCTGGTGCTGCACCTCCCCCCCCCCAAAAAGACCAAAATTAAAGGAAAAAATGAAAAAGAAAAAAAGGGCAAATATGGACTCAGGACACTTTATGGCTTCTAGAGGTCATGACAGCCAAGTATAGTCAGGGGGAACCCTAAAACCATGCAACTGGCACCCTATATGGGAAATATCAGGGTAGAGACATCATCTGGGAACTGAGAAGAAGCCACACACCAGCAGTCACCTCAGTCCCGAGCTTCCAGCCCCCAGCACAAGGAGAGACCCAGGGGAACCCACATGATTAGATCCTGGTCTGTGGGAGCCAGTCATGCTGAAGTCTCCCAACCCCCCCCCCCCAAAGATGATACATCTCCCATGGAGCATTAGTCCAGACTCCAAGTAGTCCAATTGCAGCCCCATTGACGTTCCAGGGTGGGGAAGTGGCTTAGTGTTATACTTCCTGTTATGCTACCAAGGGTCGTTTTCCTATTTTTTTGTTTTAGTTTTTGGGGGCCATCAATGGCAGTACTCTATAGTTAGCCTAACTTTGCACTTAGAAATTATGTTCTGTAGGGGGACCACATGGGATACTGGGGATCAAATTGGGTCAGTTGCATACAAGGCAAACATCACACAACCTACTGCGCTATCTTTCCTCCCTCCCTCCCTCCCTCCCTCCCTCCCTCCTCCCTCCCTCCTCCCTCCCTCCCTCCCTCCCTCCCTCCATCCCTCCCTCCCTCCCTTCCTTCCTTCCAAATCTTTCCTCCTTTTTCTTTTGTTTTTAGGGTTACTCCCAGAAATTCTCAGGGCTTACTCCTGATTCTGCTCTCCTTACTCCTGGAGATTTGGGGGAACCATATGTAGTGCCAGAAATGGAACCCATGTCAGCTGCATGCAAGGCAAGCTTTCTACCCACTTGCTATCCCTTGATCCCCACCCGCCCCCATTGGATTTTTCTGAGGCTGGAGAGAAGAAAAGACAAAAACAAAACAAAGCAAAAGCAAGAGTCAAGGATGTAGCTCAGTGGTAGATAACTCATCTAGCATGTAGGCTCAATCTCCAGCACTGCAAAAGGCAAGCACACGCATGAACACACACACACACACACACACACACACACACAAAACTCAAGAACCAAAATAGACTGGAGCTTCACAAATTCAAATAAAGGCATCTTTGAAACACTTACTGCAAACACCATACTTTGTGGAGAAAAGGTTAGTTGCTATTGCTAAGGCAGACTGCAAGAATAACTCATTACAGTGGGTAGGACATTTGCCATGCACGAGGCTGACTCAGGTTCCATCTCAGGCATCCCAGATAGTCCCCTGAGAAATGCCTGGAGTAATTCTGAGTGCAGAGCCAGCAGTAACCACTGATCACTGTAGGGTATGCATCCCTAATAAAAAAAAAAGAAGTATAAAAATAATAAAATAGGGCCCGGAGAGAGAGCACAGCGGTGTTTGCCTTGCAAGCAGCCGATCAAGGACCAAAGATGGTTGGTTCGAATCCCGGTGTCCCATATGGTCCCCTGTGCCTGCCAGGAGCTATTTCTGAGCAGACAGCCAGGAGTAACTCCTGAGCTCTGCCGGGTGTGGCCCCCCCCCCAAAATAATAAAATAAGGGGGCATGCAGGTAGGGCATTTGCCTTGCATGCAGAAGAACGGTGGTTCAAATCCCAGCATCCCATGTGGTCCCCTGAGCCTGCCAGGAGTGATTTCTTTTTTCTTTTTCTTTTCTTTTTTTCTTTTTCTTTTTTTTTTTTTTTTGTTTGTGGTTTTTGGGTCACACCCGGCAGTGCTCAGGGGTTATTCGTGGCTCCAGGCTCAGAAATTGCTCCTGGCAGGCACAGGGGACCATATGGGATGCCGGGATTCGAACGATGACCTCCTGCATGAAAGGCAAATGCCTTACCTCCATGCTATCTCTCCGGCCCCGCCAGGAGCGATTTCTGAATGTAGAGCCAAGAGTAACCTCTGAGCACTGCCGGGTGTGACCCCAAAATTAAAACTAAACTAAACTAAAATAAAATAATATTTTAAGAAATAGAAAATCAGGCTGGGGAAAGCTTAGGGGTAGAATAAATTCCTTGTCTTATAGAAGGGTTTGGATTGAATATCAGTACTCCAGACCGTCTCCATCAATGTTATTTCTATTTTGTTTTGTTTGGGGGGGGGCACATCTGGTGGTGCTCAGAGGTTACTCCTGGCTCTGCACTCAGAAATCACTCCTGGCAGGCACTGGGGACCATATGGGATGCCGGGATTTGAACCACCGTTGGTCCTGGATCCACTGCTTGCAAGGTAAACACCCTACCACTGTGCTATCTCTCTGGCCCCTGCCTCTGTTATTTCTATTTTGCTTGCTTTGGTTTTTAAATTTGGGGATCATACCCAGAAGTGCTCAGAGCTAACTCCTGGCTCTGTGCTCAAAGATGACTTGTAGAGGTTCTCAAGAGACCAAATGTGAGAGCCAGAGAGACCTCAGTGGTAGGTCGTTTGCCTTGCACACAGCCCGCCCAGAACTGATGGTGGTGTTATTCCCAGCATCAAACCGAGCCTGCAAAGAGCAATTTCTGAGTGCAGAGCCAGGAGTAATCCTTGAGCGGTGCCAGCTGTGACCCAAAAGCCCCCCCCCCCCAAACAAAAAAGGAGACCAGATGTGGTGTCAGGGATTGAGTCTAGGTCAGCAATGTGTTACTATCTCTCAAGCCCGTCCATGGTATTTCTGAATATCTGCCATAAAAATGTGAAAAATAGGGGGCTGGAGCAGGTAGGATGTTTATCTTGCACACTGTCAATATGTCCCTGGAGCTTTCCAGGAATAATTTCTGAGTGCAGAACCAGGAATAAATCCTGTGCACTGTTGGGTGTGGCCCAAAAGCCAAAAGCCACAAAAAAAAAAAAAAAAAGGAATGACCTTATAAATACTATTTACAAGGGCACCAAATAGATAAAATATATTGGACCATATATCTTTGTTTTGGGGCCACACGCAGCAGCACTCAGGGGTTACTCCTGGCTCTGCACTCAGCCTCTCCACCCACCCAGAAAGCTTGGTGGTTGGCAGTGCTCAAGTCCAAAGCCTTATTTCCCTGCTTGTCTCTGCTCCTTCCCCAACCACTCTCCTGTCCCCAGCTGTCCCATTCAATATCCTTTTATGTCGGGTTACACCTTATTTTACCTAAAACAAAGTTCATCCCTGGTTTCTTTGTAGAAGACTGCCAGACTACATATGTTTCACCCTCAGCCTGGTCTGGATTGTTTCTTGTGCAACCCTGATTTAGACTCATTCACCCGGGCTTGGAGATAACGGCGAATGGGGTGATTGTAACACCTTCCAGGTTGGTTCTACTTCTACCCCCGCAAGTCACAGTCTTGTGAACTGTGATCACAAAAAGGGGAGGTGTTTGCCTTGCATGTGACCCACCAAAATTTAATCCCCGCCAATGCCAGGAATGAGCCATGAGCACAGAGCCAAAAGTGAGCCCAGGACAGGGAAGGTGTGGCCCCCAAACAAAATCCAATATACCTTCTTCCCTTCCCATGTGTGGCCTTTTCCCCTCTCTTCATCCTTTTTTTTTTTTTTTTTTGGAGGGGGGGCTCATCCCAGCAATGCTAGGGTTTTTTACTCCTGGCACTGTGTCTAGGGATCACTACTGGCAGGCTCAGGGGACATATAGGATGTCGGGGATCAAACCCAGGTGGGTAGTGTGCAAGGCAAGCACCCTTCCTATTGTGCTAGTTGCTCCAGTCCCTCCTGTCCCCTTCTCTCTCTTTTCTTTTCTTTTTCTTTTTCTTTTTTTTTTTTTTTTTGATTTTTGGTTTTTGGGCCCACCCGGCACCACTCAGGGGTTACTTCTGGCTCTGTGCTCAGAAATTGCTCCTGGCAGGCTCCAGGGACCATATGGGATGCTGGGATTTGAACCATCGACCTTCTGCATGCAAGGCAAGCACCTTACCTCCATGCTATCTCTCCAGCGCCACTCTTTCCAATTTTTTTGTTTCTTTGTTTTGTTCTGTTCTGTTTTGGAGCCATACCTTGCAGCACTAAGGGCTTACTCCTGGCTCTCTGCTCAGGTGTAACTCCTGGTAGAGTTCAGGGGACCATATAGGATATTGTAGATTAAACCCAGGTCAGCAGTGTGCTATCCTATTTCTCTGGCCCTACTCTTTCTATTCTTTTTTCCTTTTTTGTTTTTTGGACCACACCCAGTGGTGCTCAGGGGTTACTCCTGGCTCTGTGCTCAGGGGTCATTCCTGGATTTGCTCCGGGGACCATATGGGATGTCAAGAATCAAACCTGGGCAAATGCCCTACCTGCTGTCCCCCGCCCCCTACACTTTCCATTCTTTTTTGTTGTTTGTATGTTAGTTTTGTTTTTATTGGGCCACACCTGGTGGCACTCAGGGGTTACTCCTGGCTTCTGCACTCAGAAATAATTCCTGGCAAACTTGGGGATTATATGGGATGCTGGGGATTGAACCCAGGTCAGTCATGTGCAAGGCAGATACCATCCACGCTGTGCTGTTGCTCTGGCCCCACTTTCCATTCTTGACAACACACATACACACACACACACACACACACACACACACACACACACACACTCCTGCTATGAGCTCCTCATTTGCGGAATTGACCATACAAGGTTTGCAGGAAGTTGCATGGTCACAGGTGAGGCTGAGCCTCCGGTACTGGGAGGCCCACACTGATTGTCTGGGCAGGGAAGCTCATTTCCGGGGGCCTCCTCACTGCTGGCTCAGTCTTAGGCTTACATCAGTAACGGGCGAGCTTCCATTTAAGGGCAGTTTTAGTCTCTGGCTCTGTGCCTATGCACCCAGGCCTGGCACCCTTGAAATCCCGGCTTCCCCTGCTCTCTGGGCCACCATCTGGCTGTCTTCTCAGGCACCCCAGCAGCCTGCCCTCCCTCAAGCCCTCTCCATTACCCTGTTTTTCTCTTTTTATAGCTCCCATCACTCTGGGTAGTGCCCTGTTGGTGAGCTATCTTTCCCATTCCAATATCAGAAATGGGGTCTGCAGCAGGGAGGACGTTTGCAAGTTCCATCTCTGGCATCCCAGACGATCCCCCAGCCTACCAGGAATGATTCCTGAGTAGAGAGCCAGGAGTACCCCTGAACGCCACTGGGTATAGCCCCCAAACAAACAAAATATTTTTTTCTCTCACACTCCTCAAAGTAGAGGGGGGTCAGGATTAGAGTCTGAGGGACAGTTCTCGCCTGCATGTTGTCTCTGGCCTTACCCAAAGAAACCAGCCAACAATGGGGCCAGAGAGATAGCACAGCAGCAGGGCGTTTGCCTTGCAGGCAGCTGACCTGGGACAGACCAAAGTTCAATTCCTGGCATCTTATATGGTCCCCAGAGTCTATCAAGAGCGATTTCTGAGTGCAGAGCCAGGGGTAACTTCTGAGCATTGCCAGGTGTGGCCCCAACCACCCCCCCCCAAAAAAAAAGAAAGAAAGAAAAAAGAAACCAGCTAACAAAACACACAGCTTTACTGAGAGTGCTTTCTCCATCACTTTTTTATTCTGCTGCTGGGCCCTCTCTGGTGGTACTCATGGGTTACTCCTGGCTCTGCCCTCAAGGATTTTTGCTGGTGGGGATTGGGGGACCATATGGGATGTTGGGGATCAAACATGGATTGACCACATGCAAAGCAAGCGCTCTGACCTGTTGTGCTATTACTCCAGTCCATCAAAGTTTGTTGAATGACTGAGTGGGTTACTCCTACCTCTAAGAGGACCTTCTACTCATTTATGCCTGAACTAGGCACAGTGTTTCCTCAGGGAGAGAAAACTGGGGAACACTGGTGGCAGGAAACATACACTGGTGAAAGGATGGGTGTTTGAACATTGCATGACTGAAACTTAATAAGAAAACAAATTAGGGACCGGAGGGATAGCACAGCAGGTAGGGCATTTGCCTTGCACATGGCCAACTGAGTGGTTCAATCCCCAGCATCCCAGATAGTCCCCCAAGCAACGCCAGGAATGACACCTGAGAGAAGATCAAGTACACCTGAGCATAGCTGGGTGTGGCCCAAAACAATATAAAAAAAAAGAAATTGAGGCTAAAGCAATAGCACCGTGGGTAGGGCATTTGCCTTGCACACAGCCCACCTGGGTTCCTCCCCCAGCTTCCAGTGTGGTCTCCTGAGCCTGCCAGGAGTGATTTCTTTTTGGGTTGGCTTGTTTTGGTGGGGAGGCACACCCGGTGGCACTCAGGGGTTACTCCTGACTTTGCACTCAGAAATTGCTCCTGGCAGGCTCGGGGACAGCCTGTATGTATGCATGTATGAAGACAGGCTGCATGTATGAAGACAGTTTTGAACCATTGTCTATCCTGGATTGGCCCTGTGCAAAGCAAATGCTATCTCTATATACATTGCTATACAGCTACTGTATACTATCTCTCCATCCTATCCAGGAATGATTTCTGAGCACAGAGCCAGGAGTAACCCCTGAGCATCACCGGTTGTGGCCCCACACCAAAAGAAAAAAAAATGGAAAGAATACAAAAGAACAAAAATGGGCCCGGAGAGATAGCACAGCGGTGTTTGCCTTGCAAGCAGCCGATCCAGGACCAAAGGTGGTTGGTTCAAATCCCGGTGTCCCATGTGGTCCCCCGTGCCTGCCAGGAGCTATTTCTGAGCAGACAGCCAGGAGTAACCCCTGAGCACCGCCGGGTGTGGCCCAAAAACCAAAAAAAAAGAACAAAAATACAAAATCCAGCTCCTTTGGTAACTTGCCACTTTCCACCTCCTCGCTTGGCATCTTCTTGGAGCTGTAAATTCTCTCTCCCTTTCCCTAACTCTGGACAGTCTTCATGCTCCTCCTGGCCCTTCAAATCCCCCACATCCTGTACCATTTCTCTGGAATTCTTGTTAAGTCCAAGCCAGAGGCAGGGATGGGGCTTTGCTGTGTAACACGTGCCTTGCCTGTGTGAGGCCCTGGCCTCTCTGTAACCATAAGATACAGAAAAAAAAATATCCCCAGATTCATTTTTCAGAAGTGATTCATATATGGGGCAACATTTCAGCTTACAATTAACAAGTGAGCAGGGAAGCAGTTCAAAAGGGGAAGGTCCTGTAGGCAGAGATGGAACAAGATAAGAAGAGAAAATGATTTGGAGCTTAGCTAACCTGGGTGCGGGGGTGGGAAAGGGCCTCTCTTTCCCTTTGGGGAATGAAAAAGACTAGTTTATTGGGACTGACTGAGAAATTCCCTATGAACCAGTTAGGGTTACATTCTGGGGAAGGCTGAGACCACAGCAGGGTTGAAATCCCAGAAAATAGTCAGGAAGACTAGGGGGTAAGGGGAGTGTTTCTTACTTAGCACGAGCACCATTTGGGGCCTCACATTTCTTTGTTCCTTGTTGGTGTTGGGGAACCCTCTGTCAAGCTTCGCCACAGCACCTCATTTTCCTTTTCAACACCCTTCCCTGCTGTCCTGGGTGCTTTCTCTGGGCCAGGAGGACTCCTTGGACATGAGCCCAAGGCAGCTCCAGCCAGTAATATTGAATCTAAACATGCACAAAGGGAGCTGGAGAGATAGCACAGCAGGAGGGTGTTTGCCTTGCATGCAGCTGATTCATGAGTGACCGTGGTTCGAATCCCAGCATCCTATATGGTTGCCTGAGCCTGCCAGGAGCACTTCTGAATGCAGAGCCAGGAGTGACCCCTGAGCACTACTCAGTGTGATCCTAAAACAAAAACAAACAAAGAAACAAACAAAAAACCAAACACAAAGCATTAAAGAATGAATCTGTGCAGTGAAGGTAGTGTTTCTGAGTCGTCAGGATAAGCTAGAAGTTTTTGTTCAATTTTAATTAATTAATTAATTAATTAATTAAGGATTTAGGTGGGGTAGATGGGATGCCGGGGATCAAACTTTAGCTACCCACAGTCATGCCCTGGCCTTTTTTTTTTTGGTGGGGAGGAGTCCACGCCTGGCTCTATGCTCAGGGATCATTTATGGCAGTGCTCAGGAGACCATATGAGATGCCAAGGATTAAACCCAGGTCAACCACATGCAAGACAAGCACCCTAATCTCTGTGCTATCGTTCTGGCTCCTCTTTTCTTTTTCTCTCTCTCAAAATTTTTTTTTGTTT